>NW_026701004.1:0-187933 GCF_030435755.1 Ochotona princeps
TTCAAGGAAACAGTGCATGTTGGTGAAGTACATATTGAAGAAGAATCAGCCGAGTGGTTCTGTGGGAGAACAACTCCATTTGGCTCACTAACTTCACACACCATCAGACTTCCAAGCAGCTCTCAAGGAAACTCAGCTTTCACACTCTAGGCTTAATGCCCTTTGAGTGCCTAGGACTGAAATGAATCTTGGTGAGCTTCCCACACAAACCAATGCTCCACATGCGGGTTTCACATGCCACCAACTCCAAATTCACAGACAACTTCCTAGCTAAAGCCGTTTTCAGATAGCCCCTCAATACAAAGGCTCTAGGTGCAAATATTTGTGTGAGAGCTAATTCAATCAAGGAAACACTGCATGTTGGTGAAGCGCATATTGAAGAAGAATCAGCCGAGTGGTTCTTGTGGGAGAACAACTCCATTTGGCTCACTAACTTCACACACCATCAGCTTCCAAGCAGCTCTCAAGAAAAACTCAGTTTTCACACTCTAGGCTTAATGCCCTTTGAGTGCCTAGGACTGAAATGAAGCTTGGTGAGCTTCCCACACAAACCAATGCTCCACATGCGGGTTTCACATGCCACCAACTCCACATTCACAGACAACTCCCTAGCCAAAGCCGTTTTCAGATAGCCCTCAATACAAAGGCTCTAGGCGCAAATATTGGTATGAGGCTAATTCAATCAAGGAAACACTGCATGTTGGTGAAGTGCATATTGAAGAAGAATCAGCCGAGTGGTTCTTGTGGGAGAACAACTCCATTTGGCTCACTAACTTCACACACCATCAGACTTCCAAGCAGCTCTCAAGGAAACTCAGCTTTCACACTCTAGGGCTTAATGCCCTTTGAGTGCCTAGGACTGAAATGAACCTTGTTGAGCTTCCCACACAAACAATGCTCCACATGCGGGTTTCACATGCCACCAACTCCACATTCACAGACAACTTCCTAGCTAAAGCCGTTTTCAGATAGCCCTCAATACAAAGGCTTTAGGCGCAAATATTGGTGTGAGAGCTAATTCAATCAAGGAAACACTGCATGTTGGTGAAGCGCATATTGAAGAAGAATCAGCCGAGTGGTTCTTGTGGGAGAACAACTCCATTTGGCTCACTAACTTCACACACCATCAGGCTTCCAAGCAGCTCTCAAGGAAACTCAGCTTTCACACTGTGGCCTTAATGCCCTTTGGGTGCCTAGGACTGAAATGAAGCTTGGTGAGCTTCCCACACAAACCAATGCTCCACATGCGGGTTTCACATGCCACCAACTCCACATTCACAGACAACTCCCTAGCCAAAGCCGTTTTCAGATAGCCCTCAATACAAAGGCTCTAGGCCCAAATATTGGTGTGAGAGCTAATTCAATCAAGGAAACACTGCATGTTGGTGAAGCGCATATTGAAGAAGAATCAGCCGAGTGGTTCTTGTGGGGGATCAACTCCATTTGGCTCACTAACTTCACACACCATCAGGCTTCCAAGCAGCTCTCAAGGAAACTCAGCTTTCACACTCTAGGCTTAATGCCCTTTGAGTGCCTAGGACTGAAATGAAGCTTGGTGAGCTTGCCACACAAACCAATGCTCCACATGCGGGTTTCACATGCCACCAACTCCACATTCACAGACAACTTCAGCGCCAAAGCCGTTTTCAGATAGCCCTCAATACAAAGGCTCTAGGTGCAAATATTGGTGTGAGGGCTAATTCAATCAAGGAAACACTGCATGTTGGTGAAGTGCATATTGAAGAAGAATCAGCCGAGTGGTTCTTGTAGGAGAACAACTCCATTTGGCTCACTACTTCACACACCATCAGACTTCCAAGCAGCTCTCAAGGAAACTCAGCTTTCACACTCTAGGCTTAATGCCCTTTGAGTGCCTAGGACTGAAATGAATCTTGGTGAGCTTCCACACAAACCAATGCTCCACATGCGGGTTTCACATGCCACCAAACTCCACATTCACAGACAACTTCCTAGCCAAAGCCGTTTTCAGATAGCCCTCAATACAAAGGCTCTAGGTGCAAATATTTGTGTGAGAGCTAATTCAATCAAGGAAACACTGCATGTTGGTGAAGCGCATATTGAAGAAGAATCAGCCGAGTGGTTCTTGTGGGAGAACAACACCATTTGGCACACTAACTTCACACACCATCAGGCTCGCAAGCATTTCTCAAGGAAACGCAGCTTTCACACTCTAGGCTTAATGCCCTTTGAGTGCCTAGGACTGAAATGAATCTTGGTGAGCTTCCCACACAAACCAATGCTCCACATGCGGGTTTCACATGCCACCAACTCCACATTCACAGACAACTTCAGCGCCAAAGCCGTTTTCAGATAGCCCTCAATACAAAGGCTCTAGGCGCAAATATTGGTGTGAGGGCTAATTCAATCAAGGAAACACTGCATGTTGGTGAAGTGCATATTGAAGAAGAATCAGCCGAGTGGTTCTTGTGGGAGAACAACTCCATTTGGCTCACTAACTTCACACACCATCAGGCTTCCAAGCAGCTCTCAAGGAAACTCAGCTTTCACACTCTGGGCTTAATGCCCTTTGAGTGCCTAGGACTGAAATGAAGCTTGGTGAGCTTCCCACACAAACCAATGCTCCACATGCGGGTTTCACATGCCACCAACTCCACATTCACAGACAACTCCCTAGCCAAAGCCGTTTTCAGATAGCCCTCAATAGAAGGGTTATAAGCGCAAATATTGGTGTGAGAGCTAATTCAATCAAGGAAACACTGCATGTTGGTGAAGCGCATATTGAAGAAGAATCAGCCGAGTGGTTCTTGTGGGGGATCAACTCCATTTGGCTCACTAACTTCACACACCATCAGGCTTCCAAGCAGCTCTCAAGGAAACTCAGCTATCACACTCTAGGCTTAATGCCCTTTGAGTGCCTAGGACTGAAATGAAGCTTGGTGAGCTTGCCACACAAACCAATGCTCCACATGCGGGTTTCACATGCCACCAACTCCACATTCACAGACAACTCCCTAGCCAAAGCCGTTTTCAGCTAGCCCTCAATAGAAGGGTTATAAGCGCAAATATTGGTGTGAGAGCTAATTCAATCAAGGAAAACACTGCATGTTGGTGAATTGCATATTGAAGAAGAATCAGCCGAGTGGTTCTTGTGGGAGAACAACTCCATTTGGCTCACTAACTTCACACACCATTCAGGCTTCCAAGCAGCTCTCAAGGAAACTCAGCTTTCACACTCTAGGCTTAATGCCCTTTGAGTGCCTAGGACTGAAATGAAGCTTGGTGAGCTTGCCACACAAACCAATGCTCCACATGCGGGTTTCACATGCCACCAACTCCACATTCACAGACAACTTCAGCGCCAAAGCCGTTTTCAGATAGCACTCAATACAAAGGCTCTAGGTGCAAATATTGGTGTGAGGGCTAATTCAATCAAGGAAACACTGCATGTTGGTGAAGTGCATATTGAAGAAGAATCAGCCGAGTGGTTCTTGTGGGAGAACAACTCCATTTGGCTCACTAACTTCACACACCATCAGACTTCCAAGCAGCTCTCAAGGAAACTCAGCTTTCACACTCTAGGCTTAATGCCCTTTGAGTGCCTAGGACTGAAATGAATCTTGGTGAGCTTCCCACACAAACCAATGCTCCACATGCGGGTTTCACATGCCACCAACTCCACATTCACAGACAACTTCAGCGCCAAAGCCGTTTTCAGATAGCCCTCAATACAAAGGCGCTAGGTGCAAATATTGGTGTGAGAGCTAATTCAATCAAGGAAACACTGCATGTTGGTGAAGCGCATATTGAAGAAGAATCAGCCGAGTGGTTCTTGTGGGAGAACAACACCATTTGGCACACTAACTTCACACACCATCAGGCTCGCAAGCAGCTCTCAAGGAAACGCAGCTTTCACGCTCTAGGCTTAATGCCCTTTGAGTGCCTAGGACTGAAATGAATCTTGGTGAGCTTCCCAGACAAACCAATGCTCCACATGCGGGTTTCACATGCCACCAACTCCACATTCACAGACAACTTCAGCGCCAAAGCCGTTTTCAGATAGCCCTCAATACAAAGGCTCTAGGCGCAAATATTGGTGTGAGGGCTAATTCAATCAAGGAAACACTGCATGTTGGTGAAGCACATATTGAAGAAGAATCAGCCGAGTGGTTCTTGTGGGGAGAACAACTCCATTTGGCTCACTAACTTCACACACCATCAGGCTTCCAAGCAGCTCTCAAGGAAACTCAGCTTTCACACTCTAGGCTTAATGCCCTTTGAGTGCCTAGGACTGAAATGAAGCTTGGTGAGCTTGCCACACAAACCAATGCCCCAATGCGGGTTTCACATGCCACGCGAACTCCACATTCACAGACAACTTCCTAGCTAAAGCCGTTTTCAGATAGCCCTCAATACAAAGGCTCTAGGCGCAAATATTGGTGTGAGAGCTAATTCAATCAAGGAAACACTGCATGTTGGTGAAGCGCATATTGAAGAAGAATCAGCCGAGTGGTTCTTGTTAGAGAACAACTCCATTTGGCTCACTAACTTCACACAACATCAGGTTTCCAAGCAGCTCTCAAGGAAACTCAGCTTTCACACTCTAGCCTTAATGCCCTTTGGGTGCCTAGGACTGAAATGAAGCTTGGTGAGCTTCCACACAAAACCAATGCTCCACATGCGGGATTCACATGCCACCAACTCCACATTCACAGACAACTCCCTAGCCAAAGCCGTTTTCAGATAGCCCTCAATAGAAGGGTTATAAGCCCAAATATTGTGTGAGAGCTAATTCAATCAAGGAAACACTGCATGTTGGTGAAGCGCATATTGAAGAAGAATCAGCCGAGTGGTTCTTGTGGGAGAACAACTCCATTTGGCTTATTAACTTCACACACCATCAGGCTTGCAAGCAGTTCTCAAGGGAAACGCAGCTTTCACACTCTAGGCTTAATGCCCTTTGAGTGCCTAGGACTGAAATGAATCTTGGTGAGCTTCCCACACAAACCAATGCTCCACATGCGGGTTTCACATGCCACCAACTCCACATTCACAGACAACTCCTGCGCCAAAGCCGTTTTCAGATAGCCCTCAATACAAAGGCTCTAGGCGCAAATATTGGTGTGAGGGCTAATTCAATCAAGGAAACACTGCATGTTGGTGAAGTGCATATTGAAGAAGAATCAGCCGAGTGGTTCTTGTGGGAGAACAACTCCATTTGGCTCACTAACTTCACACACCATCAGACTTCCAAGCAGCTCTCAAGGAAACTCAGCTTTCACACTCTAGCTTAATGCCCTTTGAGTGCCTAGGACTGAAATGAATCTTGGTGAGCTTCCCACACAAACCAATGCTCCACATGCGGGTTTCACATGCCACCAACTCCACATTCACAGACAACTTCAGCGCCAAAGCCGTTTTCAGATAGCCCTCAATACAATGGCTCTAGGCCCAAATATTGGTGTGAGAGCTAATTCAATCAAGGAAACACTGCATGTTGGTGAAGCGCATATTGAAGAAGAATCAGCCGAGTGGTTCTTGTGGGAGAACAACTCCATTTGGCTCACTAACTTCACACACCATCAGGCTTCCAAGCAGCTATCAAGGAAACTCAGCTTTCACACTCTAGGTTTAATGCCCTTTGAGTGCCTAGGACTGAAATGAAGCTTGGTGAGCTTTCCACACAAACCAATGCTCACATGCGGGTTTCACATGCCACCAACTCCACATTCACAGACAACTCCCTAGCCAAAGCCGTTTTCAGATAGCCCTCAATACAATGGCTCTAGGCGCAAATATTGGTGTGAGAGCTAATTCAATCAAGGAAACACTGCATGTTGGTGAAGTGCATATTGAAGAAGAATCAGCCGAGTGGTTCTTGTGGGGAGAACAACTCCATTTGGGCTCACTAACTTCACACACCATCAGACTTCCAAGCAGCTCTCAGGAAACTCAGCTTTCACACTCTAGGCTTAATGCCCTTTGAGTGCCTAGGACTGAAATGAAGCTTGGTGAGCTTGCCACACAAACCAATGCTCCACATGCGGGTTTCACATGCCACCAACTCCACATTCACAGACAACTTCTGCGCCAAATCCGTTTTCAGATAGCCCTCAATAGAAGGGTTATAAGCGCAAATATTGGTGTGAGAGCTAATTCAATCAAGGAAACACTGCAAGTTGGTGAAGTGCATATTGAAGAAGAATCAGCCGAGTGGTTCTTGTGGGAGAACAACTCCATTTGGCTCACTAACTTCACACACCATCAGGTTTGCAAGCAGCTCTCAAGGAAACTCAGCTTTCACACTGTAGGCTTAATGCCCTTTGGGTGCCTAGGACTGAAATGAAGCTTGGTGAGCTTGCCACACAAACCAATGCTCCACATGCGGGTTTCACATGCCACCAACTCCACATTCACAGACAACTTCCTAGCTAAACCCGTTTTCAGATAGCCCTCAATACAAAGGCTCTAGGTGCAAATATTGGTGTGAGAGCTAATTCAATCAAGGAAACACTGCATGTTGGTGAAGCGCATATTGAAGAACATCAGCCGAGTGGTTTTTTGTGGGAGAACAACTCCATTTGGCTCACTAACTTCACACACCATCAGGCTTGCAAGCAGTTCTCAAGGAAACGCAGCTTTCACACTCTAGGCTTAATGCCCTTTGAGTGCCTAGGACTGAAATGAATCTTGGTGAGCTTCCCACACAAACCAATGCTCCACATGCGGGTTTCACATGCCACCAACTCCACATTCACAGACAACTTCCTAGCCAAAGCCGTTTTCAGATAGCCCTCAATACAAAGGCTCTAGGCGCAAATATTGGTGTGAGAGCTAATTCAGTCAAGGAAACACTGCATGTTGGTGAAGCGCATATTGAAGAAGAATCAGCCAAGTGGTTCTTGTTAGAGAACAACTCCATTTGGCTCACTAACTTCACTCACCATCAGGCTTCCAAGCAGCTCTCAAGGAAACTCAGCTTTCACACTGTGGCCTTAATGCCCTTTGGGTGCCTAGGACTGAAATGAAGCTTGGTGAGCTTGCCACACAAACCAATGCTCCACATGCGGGTTTCACATGCCACCAACTCCACATTCACAGACAACTCCCTAGCCAAAGCCGTTTTCAGATAGCCCTCAATAGAAGGGTTATAAACGCAAATATTGGTGTGAGAGCTAATTCAATCAAGGAAACACTGCATGTTGGTGAAGTGCATATTGAAGAAGAATCAGCCGAGTGGTTCTTGTGGGAGAACAACTCCATTTGGCTCACTAACTTCACACACCATCAGGCTTCCAAGCAGCTCTCAAGGAAACTCAGCTTTCACACTCTAGGCTTAATGCCCTTTGAGTGCCTAGGACTGAAATGAAGCTTGGTGAGCTTGCCACACAAACCAATGCTCCACATGCGGGTTTCACATGCCACCAACTCCACATTCACAGACAACTTCAGCGCCAAAAGCCGTTTTCAGATAGCCCTCAATACAATGGCTCTAGGCCCAAATATTGGTGTGAGAGCTAATTCAATCAAGGAAACACTGCATGTTGGTGAAGCGCATATTGAAGAAGAATCAGCCGAGTGGTTCTTGTGGGAGAACAACTCCATTTGGCTCACTAACTTCACACACCATCAGGCTTCCAAGCAGCTATCAAGAGAAACTCAGCTTTCACACTCTAGGTTTAATGCCCTTTGAGTGCCTAGGACTGAAATGAAGCTTGGTGAGCTTTCCACACAAACCAATGCTCCACATGCGGGTTTCACATGCCACCAACTCCACATTCACAGACAACTCCCTAGCCAAAGCCGTTTTCAGATAGCCCTCAATACAAAGGCTCTAGGCGAAAATATTGGTGTGAGAACTAATTCAATCAAGGAAACACTGCATGTTGGTGAAGTGCATATTGAAGAAGAATCAGCCGAGTGGTTCTTGTGGGAGAACAACTCCATTTGGCTCACTAACTTCACACACCATCAGACTTCCAAGCAGCTCTCAAGGAAACTCAGCTTTCACACTCTAGGCTTAATGCCCTTTGAGTGCCTAGGACTGAAATGAAGCTTGGTGAGCTTGCCACACAAACCAATGCTCCACATGCGGGTTTCACATGCCACCAACTCCACATTCACAGACAACTTCTGCGCCAAAGCCGTTTTCAGATAGCCCTCAATAGAAGGGTTATAAGCGCAAATATTGGTGTGAGAGCTAATTCAATCAAGGAAACACTGCAAGTTGGTGAAGTGCATATTGAAGAAGAATCAGCCGAGTGGTTCTTGTGGGAGAACAACTCCATTTGGCTCACTAACTTCACACACCATCAGGTTTGCAAGCAGCTCTCAAGGAAACTCAGCTTTCACACTGTAGGCTTAATGCCCTTTGGGTGCCTAGGACTGAAATGAAGCTTGGTGAGCTTGCCACACAAACCAATGCTCCACATGCGGGTTTCCACATGCCACCAACTCCACATTCACAGACAACTTCCTAGCTAAAGCCGTTTTCAGATAGCCCTCAATACAAAGGCTCTAGGTGCAAATATTGGTGTGAGAGCTAATTCAATCAAGGAAACACTGCATGTTGGTGAAGCGCATATTGAAGAAGAATCAGCCGAGTGGTTCTTGTGGGAGAACAACTCCATTTGGCTCACTAACTTCACACACCATCAGGCTTGCAAGCAGTTCTCAAGGAAACGCAGCTTTCACACTCTAGGCTTAATGCCCTTTGAGTGCCTAGGACTGAAATGAAGCTTGGTGAGCTTCCCACACAAACCAATGCTCCACATGCGGGTTTCACATGCCACCAACTCCACATTCACAGACAACTTCCTAGCCAAAGCCGTTTTCAGATAGCCCTCAATACAAAGGCTCTAGGCGCAAATATTGGTGTGAGGGCTAATTCAATCAAGGAAACACTGCATGTTGGTGAAGTGCATATTGAAGAAGAATCAGCCGAGTGGTTCTTGTGGGAGAACAACTCCATTTGGCTCACTAACTTCACACAACATCAGGCTTCCCAAGCAGCTCTCAAGGAAACTCAGCTTTCACACTGTAGGCTTAATGCCCTTTGAGTGCCTAGGACTGAAATGAATCTTGGTGAGCTTCCCAGACAAACCAATGCTCCACATGCGGGTTTCACATGCCACCACTCCACATTCACAGACAACTTCCTAGCTAAAGCCGTTTTCAGATAGCCCTCAATACAAAGGCTCTAGGCGCAAATATTGGTGTGAGAGCTAATTCAATCAAGGAAACACTGCATGTTGGTGAAGCGCATATTGAAGAAGAATCAGCCAAGTGGTTCTTGTTAGAGAACAACTCCATTTGGCTCACTAACTTCACACACCATCAGGCTTCCAAGCAGCTCTCAAGGAAACTCAGCTTTCACACTGTGGCCTTAATGCCCTTTGGGGTGCCTAGGACTGAATGAAGCTTGGTGAGCTTGCCACACAAACCAATGCTCCACATGCGGGTTTCACATGCCACCAACTCCACATTCACAGACAACTCCCTAGCCAAAGCCGTTTTCAGATAGCCCTCAATAGAAGGGTTATAAACGCAAATATTGTGTGAGAGCTAATTCAATCAAGGAAACACTGCATGTTGGTGAAGTGCATATTGAAGAAGAATCAGCCGAGTGGTTCTTGTGGGAGAACAACTCCATTTGGCTCACTAACTTCACACAACATCAGGCTTCCAAGCAGCTCTCAAGGAAACTCAGCTTTCACACTCTAGGCTTAATGCCCTTTGAGTGCCTAGGACTGAAATGAAGCTTGGTGTAGCTTGCCACACAAACCAATGCTCCACATGCGGGTTTCACATGCCACCAACTCCACATTCACAGACAACTTCAGCGCCAAAGCCGTTTTCAGATAGCCCTCAATACAAAGGCTCTAGGCGCAAATATTGGTGTGAGAGCTAATTCAATCAAGGAAACACTGCATGTTGGTGAAGCGCATATTGAAGAAGAATCAGCCGAGTGGTTCTTGTGGGAGAACAACTCCATTTGGCTCACTAACTTCACACACCATCAGGAATAAAAGCAGCTCTCAAGGAAACTCAGCTTTCACACTCTAGGCTTAATGCCCTTTGAGTGCCTAGGACTGAAATGAAGCTTGGTGAGCTTCCCACACAAACCAATGCTCCACATGCGGGTTTCACATGCCACAACTCCACATTCACAGACAACTTCCTAGCCAAAGCCGTTTTCAGATAGCCCTCAATACAATGGCTCTAGGCCCAAATATTAGTGTGAGAGCTAATTCAATCAAGGAAACACTGCATGTTGGTGAAGCGCATATTGAAGAAGAATCATCCGAGTGGTTCTTGTGGGAGAACAACTCCATTTGGCTCACTAACTTCACACACCATCAGGCTTCCAAGCAGCTCTCAAGGAAACTCAGCTTTCACACTCTAGGCTTAATGCCCTTTGAGTGCCTAGGACTGAAATGAAGCTTGGTGAGCTTCCACACAAACCAATGCTCCACATGCGGGTTTCACATGCCACCAACTCCACATTCACAGACAACTTCCTAGCTAAAGCCGTTTTCAGATAGCCCTCAATACAAAGGGCTCTAGGCCCAAATATTAGTGTGAGAGCTAATTCAATCAAGGAAACACTGCATGTTGGTGAAGCGCATATTGAAGAAGAATCAGCCGAGTGGTTCTTGTGGGAGAACAACTCCATTTGGCTCACTAACTTCACACACCATCAGGCTTCCAAGCAGCTCTCAAGGAAACTCAGCTTTCACACTCTAGGCTTAATGCCCTTTGAGTGCATTATCTTGGAATGAACCTGGTAGAACATCCCACACAAACCAATGCTCCACATGCGGGTTTCACATGCCACCAACTCCACATTCACAGCCAACTTCCTGGCTAAAGCCGTTTTCAGATAGCCCTCAATACAAAGGCTCTAGGCGCAAATATTGGTGTGAGGCCTAATTCAATCAAGGAAACACTGCATGTTGGTGAAGCGCATATTGAAGAAGAATCAGCCAAGTGGTTCTTGTGGGAGAACAACTCCATTTGGCTAACTAACTTCACACACCATCAGGAATAAAAGCAGCTCTCAAGGAAACTCAGTTATTGCACTCTAGGCTTAATGCCCTTTGAGTGCCTAGGACTGAAATGAAGCTTGGTGAGCTTGCCACACAAACCAATGCTCCACATGCGGGTTTCACATGCCACCAACTCCACATTCACAGACAACTTCAGCGCCAAAGCCGTTTTCAGATAGCCCTCAATACAAAGGCTCTAGGCGCAAATATTGGTGTGAGGGCTAATTCAATCAAGGAAACACTGCATGTTGGTGAAGCACATATTGAAGAAGAATCAGCCGAGTGGTTCTTGTGGGAGAACAACTCCATTTGGCTCACTAACTTCACACACCATCAGGCTTCCAAGCAGCTCTCAAGGAAACTCAGCTTTCACACTCTAGGCTTAATGCCCTTTGAGTGCCTAGGACTGAAATGAAGCTTGGTGAGCTTGCCACACAAACCAATGCCCCAATGCGGGTTTCACATGCCACCAACTCCACATTCACAGACAACTTCCTAGCTAAAGCCGTTTTCAGATAGCCCTCAATACAAAGGCTCTAGGCGCAAATATTGGTGTGAGAGCTAATTCAATCAAGGAAACACTGCATGTTGGTGAAGCGCATATTGAAGAAGAATCAGCCGAGTGGTTCTTGTTAGAGAACAACTCCATTTGGCTCACTAACTTCACACAACATCAGGCTTCCAAGCAGCTCTCAAGGAAACTCAGCTTTCACACTCTAGCCTTAATGCCCTTTGGGTGCCTAGGACTGAAATGAAGCTTGGTGAGCTTCCCACACAAACCAATGCTCCACATGCGGGATTCACATGCCACCAACTCCACATTCACAGACAACTCCCTAGCCAAAGCCGTTTTCAGATAGCCCTCAATAGAAGGGTTATAAGCCCAAATATTGGTGTGAGAGCTAATTCAATCAAGGAAACACTGCATGTTGGTGAAGCGCATATTGAAGAAGAATCAGCCGAGTGGTTCTTGTGGGAGAACAACTCCATTTGGCTTATTAACTTCACACACCATCAGGCTTGCAAGCAGTTCTCAAGGAAACGCAGCTTTCACACTCTAGGCTTAATGCCCTTTGAGTGCCTAGGACTGAAATGAATCTTGGTGAGCTTCCCACACAAACCAATGCTCCACATGCGGGTTTCACATGCCACCAACTCCACATTCACAGACAACTCCTGCGCCAAAGCCGTTTTCAGATAGCCCTCAATACAAAGGCTCTAGGCGCAAATATTGGTGTGAGGGCTAATTCAATCAAGGAAACACTGCATGTTGGTGAAGTGCATATTGAAGAAGAATCAGCCGAGTGGTTCTTGTGGGAGAACAACTCCATTTGGCTCACTAACTTCACACACCATCAGACTTCCAAGCAGCTCTCAAGGAAACTCAGCTTTCACACTCTAGGCTTAATGCCCTTTGAGTGCCTAGGACTGAAATGAATCTTGGTGAGCTTCCCACACAAACCAATGCTCCACATGCGGGTTTCACATGCCACCAACTCCACATTCACAGACAACTTCAGCGCCAAAGCCGTTTTCAGATAGCCCTCAATACAATGGCTCTAGGCCCAAATATTGGTGTGAGAGCTAATTCAATCAAGGAAACACTGCATGTTGGTGAAGCGCATATTGAAGAAGAATCAGCCGAGTGGTTCTTGTGGGAGAACAACTCCATTTGGCTCACTAACTTCACACACCATCAGGCTTCCAAGCAGCTATCAAGGAAACTCAGCTTTCACACTCTAGGTTTAATGCCCTTTGAGTGCCTAGGACTGAAATGAAGCTTGGTGAGCTTTCCACACAAACCAATGCTCCACATGCGGGTTTCACATGCCACCAACTCCACATTCACAGACAACTCCCTAGCCAAAGCCGTTTTCAGATAGCCCTCAATACAAAGGCTCTAGGCGCAAATATTGGTGTGAGAGCTAATTCAATCAAGGAAACACTGCATGTTGGTGAAGTGCATATTGAAGAAGAATCAGCCGAGTGGTTCTTGTGGGAGAACAACTCCATTTGGCTCACTAACTTCACACACCATCAGACTTCCAAGCAGCTCTCAAGGAAACTCAGCTTTCACACTCTAGGCTTAATGCCCTTTGAGTGCCTAGGACTGAAATGAAGCTTGGTGAGCTTGCCACACAAACCAATGCTCCACATGCGGGTTTCACATGCCACCAACTCCACATTCACAGACAACTTCTGCGCCAAATCCGTTTTCAGATAGCCCTCAATAGAAGGGTTATAAGCGCAAATATTGGTGTGAGAGCTAATTCAATCAAGGAAACACTGCAAGTTGGTGAAGTGCATATTGAAGAAGAATCAGCCGAGTGGTTCTTGTGGGAGAACAACTCCATTTGGCTCACTAACTTCACACACCATCAGGTTTGCAAGCAGCTCTCAAGGAAACTCAGCTTTCACACTGTAGGCTTAATGCCCTTTGGGTGCCTAGGACTGAAATGAAGCTTGGTGAGCTTGCCACACAAACCAATGCTCCACATGCGGGTTTCACATGCCACCAACTCCACATTCACAGACAACTTCCTAGCTAAACCCGTTTTCAGATAGCCCTCAATACAAAGGCTCTAGGTGCAAATATTGGTGTGAGAGCTAATTCAATCAAGGAAACACTGCATGTTGGTGAAGCGCATATTGAAGAACATCAGCCGAGTGGTTTTTGTGGGAGAACAACTCCATTTGGCTCACTAACTTCACACACCATCAGGCTTGCAAGCAGTTCTCAAGGAAACGCAGCTTTCACACTCTAGGCTTAATGCCCTTTGAGTGCCTAGGACTGAAATGAATCTTGGTGAGCTTCCCACACAAACCAATGCTCCACATGCGGGTTTCACATGCCACCAACTCCACATTCACAGACAACTTCCTAGCCAAAGCCGTTTTCAGATAGCCCTCAATACAAAGGCTCTAGGCGCAAATATTGGTGTGAGAGCTAATTCAGTCAAGGAAACACTGCATGTTGGTGAAGCGCATATTGAAGAAGAATCAGCCAAGTGGTTTTTGTTAGAGAACAACTCCATTTGGCGTCACTAACTTCACTCACCATCAGGCTTCCAAGCAGCTCTCAAGGAAACTCAGCTTTCACACTGTGGCCTTAATGCCCTTTGGGTGCCTAGGACTGAAATGAAGCTTGGTGAGCTTGCCACACAAACCAATGCTCCACATGCGGGTTTCACATGCCACCAACTCCACATTCACAGACAACTCCCTAGCCAAAGCCGTTTTCAGATAGCCCTCAATAGAAGGGTTATAAACGCAAATATTGGTGTGAGAGCTAATTCAATCAAGGAAACACTGCATGTTGGTGAAGTGCATATTGAAGAAGAATCAGCCGAGTGGTTCTTGTGGGAGAACAACTCCATTTGGCTCACTAACTTCACACACCATCAGGCTTCCAAGCAGCTCTCAAGGAAACTCAGCTTTCACACTCTAGGCTTAATGCCCTTTGAGTGCCTAGGACTGAAATGAAGCTTGGTGAGCTTGCCACACAAACCAATGCTCCACATGCGGGTTTCACATGCCACCAACTCCACATTCACAGACAACTTCAGCGCCAAAGCCGTTTTCAGATAGCCCTCAATACAATGGCTCTAGGCCCAAATATTGGTGTGAGAGCTAATTCAATCAAGGAAACACTGCATGTTGGTGAAGCGCATATTGAAGAAGAATCAGCCGAGTGGTTCTTGTGGGAGAACAACTCCATTTGGCTCACTAACTTCACACACCATCAGGCTTCCAAGCAGCTATCAAGGAAACTCAGCTTTCACACTCTAGGTTTAATGCCCTTTGAGTGCCTAGGACTGAAATGAAGCTTGGTGAGCTTTCCACACAAACCAATGCTCCACATGCGGGTTTCACATGCCACCAACTCCACATTCACAGACAACTCCCTAGCCAAAGCCGTTTTCAGATAGCCCTCAATACAAAGGCTCTAGGCGCAAATATTGGTGTGAGAGCTAATTCAATCAAGGAAACACTGCATGTTGGTGAAGTGCATATTGAAGAAGAATCAGCCGAGTGGTTCTTGTGGGAGAACAACTCCATTTGGCTCACTAACTTCACACACCATCAGACTTCCAAGCAGCTCTCAAGGAAACTCAGCTTTCACACTCTAGGCTTAATGCCCTTTGAGTGCCTAGGACTGAAATGAAGCTTGGTGAGCTTGCCACACAAACCAATGCTCCACATGCGGGTTTCACATGCCACCAACTCCACATTCACAGACAACTTCTGCGCCAAAGCCGTTTTCAGATAGCCCTCAATAGAAGGGTTATAAGCGCAAATATTGGTGTGAGAGCTAATTCAATCAAGGAAACACTGCAAGTTGGTGAAGTGCATATTGAAGAAGAATCAGCCGAGTGGTTCTTGTGGGAGAGAACAACTCCATTTGGCTCACTAACTTCACACACCATCAGGTTTGCAAGCAGCTCTCAAGGAAACTCAGCTTTCACACTGTAGGCTTAATGCCCTTTGGGTGCCTAGGACTGAAATGAAGCTTGGTGAGCTTGCCACACAAACCAATGCTCCACATGCGGGTTTCACATGCCACCAACTCCACATTCACAGACAACTTCCTAGCTAAAGCCGTTTTCAGATAGCCCTCAATACAAAGGCTCTAGGTGCAAATATTGGTGTGAGAGCTAATTCAATCAAGGAAACACTGCATGTTGGTGAAGCGCATATTGAAGAAGAATCAGCCGAGTGGTTCTTGTGGGAGAACAACTCCATTTGGCTCACTAACTTCACACACCATCAGGCTTGCAAGCAGTTCTCAAGGAAACGCAGCTTTCACACTCTAGGCTTAATGCCCTTTGAGTGCCTAGGACTGAAATGAAGCTTGGTGAGCTTCCCACACAAACCAATGCTCCACATGCGGGTTTCACATGCCACCAACTCCACATTCACAGACAACTTCCTAGCCAAAGCCGTTTTCAGATAGCCCTCAATACAAAGGCTCTAGGCGCAAATATTGGTGTGAGGGCTAATTCAATCAAGGAAACACTGCATGTTGGTGAAGTGCATATTGAAGAAGAATCAGCCGAGTGGTTCTTGTGGGAGAACAACTCCATTTGGCTCACTAACTTCACACAACATCAGGCTTCCAAGCAGCTCTCAAGGAAACTCAGCTTTCACACTGTAGGCTTAATGCCCTTTGAGTGCCTAGGACTGAAATGAATCTTGGTGAGCTTCCCAGACAAACCAATGCTCCACATGCGGGTTTCACATGCCACCAACTCCACATTCACAGACAACTTCCTAGCTAAAGCCGTTTTCAGATAGCCCTCAATACAAAGGCTCTAGGCGCAAATATTGGTGTGAGAGCTAATTCAATCAAGGAAACACTGCATGTTGGTGAAGCGCATATTGAAGAAGAATCAGCCAAGTGGTTCTTGTTAGAGAACAACTCCATTTGGCTCACTAACTTCACACACCATCAGGCTTCCAAGCAGCTCTCAAGGAAACTCAGCTTTCACACTGTGGCCTTAATGCCCTTTGGGTGCCTAGGACTGAAATGAAGCTTGGTGAGCTTGCCACACAAACCAATGCTCCACATGCGGGTTTCACATGCCACCAACTCCACATTCACAGACAACTCCCTAGCCAAAGCCGTTTTCAGATAGCCCTCAATAGAAGGGTTATAAACGCAAATATTGGTGTGAGAGCTAATTCAATCAAGGAAACACTGCATGTTGGTGAAGTGCATATTGAAGAAGAATCAGCCGAGTGGTTCTTGTGGGAGAACAACTCCATTTGGCTCACTAACTTCACACAACATCAGGCTTCCAAGCAGCTCTCAAGGAAACTCAGCTTTCACACTCTAGGCTTAATGCCCTTTGAGTGCCTAGGACTGAAATGAAGCTTGGTGAGCTTGCCACACAAACCAATGCTCCACATGCGGGTTTCACATGCCACCAACTCCACATTCACAGACAAATTCCTAGCCAAAGCCGTTTTCAGATAGCCCTCAATACAAAGGCTCTAGGCGCAAATATTGGTGTGAGAGCTAATTCAATCAAGGAAACACTGCATGTTGGTGAAGCGCATATTGAAGAAGAATCAGCCGAGTGGTTCTTGTGGGAGAACAACTCCATTTGGCTCACTAACTTCACACA
This sequence comes from Ochotona princeps, assembly GCF_030435755.1. NCBI lineage: Eukaryota > Metazoa > Chordata > Mammalia > Lagomorpha > Ochotonidae > Ochotona > Ochotona princeps. Next base: position 17,156 of record NW_026701004.1, read on the forward strand.
CCATCAGGAATAAAAGCAGCTCTCAAGGAAACTCAGCTTTCACACTCTAGGCTTAATGCCCTTTGAGTGCCTAGGACTGAAATGAAGCTTGGTGAGCTTCCCACACAAACCAATGCTCCACATGCGGGTTTCACATGCCACCAACTCCACATTCACAGACAACTTCCTAGCCAAAGCCGTTTTCAGATAGCCCTCAATACAATGGCTCTAGGCCCAAATATTAGTGTGAGAGCTAATTCAATCAAGGAAACACTGCATGTTGGTGAAGCGCATATTGAAGAAGAATCAGCCGAGTGGTTCTTGTGGGAGAACAACTCCATTTGGCTCACTAACTTCACACACCATCAGGCTTCCAAGCAGCTCTCAAGGAAACTCAGCTTTCACACTCTAGGCTTAATGCCCTTTGAGTGCCTAGGACTGAAATGAAGCTGGTGAGCTTCCCACACAAACCAATGCTCCACATGCGGGTTTCACATGCCACCAACTCCACATTCACAGACAACTTCCTAGCTAAAGCCGTTTTCAGATAGCCCTCAATACAAAGGCTCTAGGCCCAAATATTAGTGTGAGAGCTAATTCAATCAAGGAAACACTGCATGTTGGTGAAGCGCATATTGAAGAAGAATCAGCCGAGTGGTTCTTGTGGGAGAACAACTCCATTTGGCTCACTAACTTCACACACCATCAGGCTTCCAAGCAGCTCTCAAGGAAACTCAGCTTTCACACTCTAGGCTTAATGCCCTTTGAGTGCATTATCTTGGAATGAACCTGGTAGAACATCCCACACAAACCAATGCTCCACATGCGGGTTTCACATGCCACCAACTCACATTCACAGCCAACTTCCTGGCTAAAGCCGTTTTCAGATAGCCCTCAATACAAAGGCTCTAGGCGCAAATATTGGTGTGAGGCCTAATTCAATCAAGGAAACACTGCATGTTGGTGAAGCGCATATTGAAGAAGAATCAGCCAAGTGGTTCTTGTGGGAGAACAACTCCATTTGGCTCACTAACTTCACACACCATCAGGAATAAAAGCAGCTCTCAAGGAAACTCAGTTATTGCACTCTAGGCTTAATGCCCTTTGAGTGCCTAGGACTGAAATGAAGCTTGGTGAGCTTGCCACACAAACCAATGCTCCACATGCGGGTTTCACATGCCACCAACTCCACATTCACAGACAACTTCCTAGCCAAAGCCGTTTTCAGATAGCCCTCAATACAAAGGCTCTAGGCGCAAATATTGGTGTGAGGGCTAATTCAATCAAGGAAACACTGCATGTTGGTGAAGCGCATATTGAAGAAGAATCATCCAAGTGGTTCTTGTGGGAGAACAACTCCATTTGGCTCACTAACTTCACACACCATCAGGCTTCCAAGCAGCTCTCAAGGAAACTCAGCTTTCACACTCTAGGCTTAATGCCCTTTGAGTCACTATTACTAGAATGAAGCTTGGTGAGCTTCCCACACAAACCAATGCTCCACATGCGGGTTTCACATGCCACCAACTCCACATTCACAGACAACTTCAGCGCCAAAGCCGTTTTCAGATAGCCCTCAATACAAAGGCTCTAGGCGCAAATATTGGTGTGAGGGCTAATTCAATCAAGGAAACACTGCATGTTGGTGAAGCGCATATTGAAGAAGAATCAGCCGAGTGGTTCTTGTGGGAGAACAACTCCATTTGGCTCACTAACTTCACACACCATCAGGCTTCCAAGCAGCTCTCAAGGAAACTCAGCTTTCACACTCTAGGCTTAATGCCCTTTGAGTGCCTAGGACTGAAATGAATCTTGGTGAGCTTCCCACACAAACCAATGCTCCACATGCGGGTTTCACATGCCACCAACTCCACATTCACAGACAACTTTCTAGCTAAAGCCATTTGAGATAGCCCTCAATACAAAGGCTCTAGGCGCAAATATTGGTGTGAGGGCTAATTCAATCAAGCAAACACTGCATGTTGGTGAAGCGCATATTGAAGAAGAATCAGCCGAGTGGTTCTTGTGGGAGAACAACTCCATTTGGCTCACTAACTTCACACACCATCAGGCTTCCAAGCAGCTCTCAAGGAAACTCAGCTTTCACACTATAGGCTTAATGCCCTTTGAGTGCGTTATCAAGGATCGAACCTGGTAGAACATCCCACAGAAACCAATGCTCCACATGCGGGTTTCACATGCCACCAACTCCACATTCACAGACAACTCCCTAGCCAAAGCCGTTTTCAGATAGCCCTCAATACAAAGGCTCTAAGCCCAAATATTGGTGTGAGAGCTAATTCAATCAAGGAAACACTGCATGTTGGTAAGTGCATATTGAAGAAGAATCAGCCGAGTGGTTCTTGTGGGAGAACAACTCCATTTGGCTCACTAACTTCACACACCATCAGGCTTCCAAGCAGCTCTCAAGGAAACTCAGCTTTCACACTCTAGGCTTAATGCCCTTTGAGTGCATTATCTAGGAATGAACCTGGTCGAACATCCCACAGAAATCAATGCTCCACATGCGGGTTTCACATGCCACCAACTCCACATTCACAGACAACTTCCTAGCTAAAGCCGTTTTCAGATAGCCCTCAATACAAAGTCTCTAGGTGCAAATATTGGTGTGAGGGCTAATTCAATGAAGGAAACATTGCATTTTGGTGAACCGCATATTGAAGAAGAATCAGCCGAGTGGTTCTTGTGGGAGAACAACTCCATTTGGCTCACTAACTTCACACACCATCAGGCTTCCATGCAGCTCTCAAGGAAACTCAGCTTTCACACTCTAGGCTTAATGCCCTTTGAGTGCATTATCTAGGAATGAACCTGGTCGAACATCCCACAGAAATCAATGCTCCACATGCGGGTTTCACATGCCACCAACTCCACATTCACAGACAACTTCCTAGCCAAAGCCGTTTTCAGATAGCCCTCAATAAAAAGGTTCAAGGCGCAACTATTGGTGTGAGAGCTAATTCAATCAAGGAAACACTGCATGTTGGTGAAGCGCATATTGAAGAAGAATCAGCCGAGTGGTTCTTGTGGGAGAACAACTCCATTTGGCTCACTAACTTCACACACCATCAGGCTTCCAAGCAGCTCTCAAGGAAACTCAGCTTTCACACTCTAGGCTTAATGCCCTTTGAGTGCATTATCTAGGAATGAATCTGGTAGCGCATCGCACACAAACCAATGCTCCACATGCGGGTTTCACATGCCACCAACTCCACATTCACAGACAACTTCCTAGCCAAAGCCGTTTTCAGATACCCTCAATACAAAGGCTCTAGGCGCAAATATTGGTGTGAGAGCTAATTCAATCAAGGAAACACTGCATGTTGGTGAAGCACATATTGAAGAAGAATCAGCCGAGTGGTTCTTGTTGGAGAACAACTCCATTTGGCTCACTAACTTCACACACCATCAGGCTTCCAAGCAGCTCTCAAGGAAACTCAGCTTTCACACTGTCGGCTTAATGCCCTTTGAGTGCCTAGGACTGAAATGAAGCTTGGTGAGCTTCCCACACAAACCAATGCTCCACATGCGGGTTTCACATGCCACCAACTCCTCATTCACAGACAACTTCAGCGCCAAAGCCGTTTTCAGATAGCCCTCAATACAAAGGCTCTAGGCACAAAATTTGGTGTGAGAGCTATTTCAATCAATAAAACACTGCATGTTGGTGAAGCACATATGGAAGAAGAATTAGCCGAGTGGTTCTTTTGGGAGAACAACTCCATTTGGCTCACTAACTTCACACACCATCAGGCTTCCAAGCAGCTCTCAAGGAAACTCAGTTTTCACACTCTAGGCCTAATGACCTTTGAGTGCATTATGTAGGAATGAACCTGGCAGAGCATCCCACACAAACCAATGCTCCACATGTGGGTTTCACATGCCACCAACTCCACATTCACAGACAACTTCCTAGCCAAAGCCGTTTTCAGATAGCTCTCAATACAAAGGCTCTAGGCACAAATTTTGGTTTGATAGCTATTTCAATCAATGAAACACTGCATGTTGGTGAAGCACATATTGAAGAAGAATCAGCCGAGTGGTTCTTGTGGGAGAACAACTCCATTTGGCTCACTAACTTCACACACCATCAGGCTTCCAAGCAGCTCTCAAGGAAACTCAGCTTTCACACTCTAGTCTTAATGCCCTTTGAGTGCCTAGGACTGAAATGAAGGTTGGTGAACTTCCCACACAAACCAATGCTCAACATGCGGGTTTCACATGCCACCAACTCCACATTCACAGACAACTTCAGCGCCAAAGGCGTTTTCAGATAGTCGTCAATACAAAGGCTCTAGGCGCAAATATTGGTGTGAGAGCTAATCCAATCAAGGAAACACTGCATGTTGTTGAAGCGCATATTGAAGAAGAATCATCCGAGTGGTTCTTGTGGGAGAACAACTCCATTTGGCTCACTAACTTCACACACCATCAGGCTTCCAAGCAGCTCTCAAGGAAACTCAGCTTTCACACTCTAGCCTAAAAGCCCTTTGAGTGCATTATCTAGGAATGAACCTGGTAGAGAATCCCACACAAACCAATGCTCCACATGCGGGTTTCACATGCCACCAACTCCACATTCACAGACAACTTCCTAGCCAAGGCGTTTTCATTTAGCCCTCAATGCTAAGCCTCTAGGTGCAAATATTGGTGTGAGAGCTATTTCAATCAAGGAAACACTGCATGTTGGTGAAGCGCATATTGAAGAAGAATCAACCGAGTGGTTCTTGTGGGAGAACAACTCCATTTGGCTCACTAACTTCACACACCATTAGGAATAAAAACAGCTCTCAAGGAAACTTAGTTTTCACAATCTAGGCTTAATGCCCTTTGAGTGCATTATCTAGGAATGAACCTGGTAGAGCATCCCACACAAACCAAAGCTCCAGAAGCAGGTTTCACATGCCACCAACTCCACATTCACAGACAACTTCAGCGCCAAAGCCGTTTTCAGATTGCCCTCAATACAAAGGCTCTAGGCGCAAATATTGGTGTGAGAGCTAATTCAATCAAGGAAACACTGCATGTTGGTGAAGCGCATATTGAAGAACAATTAGCCGAGTGGTTCTTGTGGGAGAACAACTCCATTTGGCTCACTAACTTCACACACCATCAGGAATAAAAGCAGCTCTCAAGGAAACTCAGCTTTCACACTCTAGGCTTAATGCCCTTTGAGTGCCTAGGACTGAAATGAACCTTGTTGAGCTTCCGACACAAACCAATGCTCCACATGCGGGTTTCACATGCCACCAACTCCACATTCCCAGACAACTTCCGCGCCAAAGCTGTTTTCAGATAGCAAAAATACAAAGGCTCTAGGAGCAAATATTGGTGTGAGAGCTAACTCAATCAAGGAAACACTGCATGTTGGTGAAGCACATATTGAAGAAGAATCAGCCGATTGGTTCTTGTGGGAGAACAACTCCATTTCTCTCACTAACTTCACACACCATCAGGCTTCGAAGCAGCTCTCAAGAAAACTCAGTTTTCACACTCTAGGCTTAATGCCCTTTGAGTGCCTAGGACTGAAATGAACCGTGGTGAGCATGCCATACAAACCAATGCTCCACATGCGTGTTTCACATGCCACCAACTCCACTTTCACAGACAACTTCTGCGCCAAAGCCGTTTTCAGATAGCCCTCAATAGAAGGGTTATAAACGCAAATATTGGTGTGAGAGCTAATTCAATCAAAGAAACACTGCATGTTGGTGAAGTGCATATTGAAGAAGCATCAGCCGAGTGGTTCTTGTGGGAGAACAACTCCATTTGGCTCACTAACTTCACACAACATCAGGCTTCCAAGCAGCTCTCAAGGAAACTCAGCTTTCACACTCTAGGCTTAATGCCCTTTGAGTGCCTAGGACTGAAATGAAGCTTGGTGAGCTTGCCACACAAACCAATGCTCCACATGCGGGTTTCACATGCCACCAACTCCACATTCACAGACAACTTCCTAGCCAAAGCCGTTTTCAGATAGCCCTCAATACAAAGGCTCTAGGCGCAAATATTGGTGTGAGAGCTAATTCAATCAAGGAAACACTGCATGTTGGTGAAGCACATATTGAAGAAGAATCAGCCGAGTGGTTCTTGTGGGAGAACAACTCCATTTGGCTCACTAACTTCACACACCATCAGGCTTCCAAGCAGCTCTCAAGGAAACTCAGCTTTCACACTCTAGGCTTAATGCCCTTTGAGTGCCTAGGACTGAAATGAAGCTTGGTGAGCTTCCCACACAAACCAATGCTCCACATGCGGGTTTCACATGCCACCAACTCCACATTCACAGACAACTTCCTAGCCAAAGCCGTTTTCAGATAGCCCTCAATACAATGGCTCTAGGCCCAAATATTAGTGTGAGAGCTAATTCAATCAAGGAAACACTGCATGTTGGTGAAGCGCATATTGAAGAAGAATCAGCCGAGTGGTTCTTGTGGGAGAACAACTCCATTTGGCTCACTAACTTCACACACCATCAGGCTTCCAAGCAGCTCTCAAGGAAACTCAGCTTTCACACTATAGGCTTAATGCCCTTTGAGTGCCTAGGACTGAAATGAAGCTTGGTGAGCTTCCCACACAAACCAATGCTCCACATGCGGGTTTCACATGCCACCAACTCCACATTCACAGACAACTTCCTAGCTAAAGCCGTTTTCAGATAGCCCTCAATTCAAAGGCTCTAGGCCCAAATATTAGTGTGAGAGCTAATTCAATCAAGGAAACACTGCATGTTGGTGAAGCGCATATTGAAGAAGAATCAGCCGAGTGGTTCTTGTGGGAGAACAACTCCATTTGGCTCACTAACTTCACACACCATCAGGCTTCCAAGCAGCTCTCAAGGAAACTCAGCTTTCACACTCTAGGCTTAATGCCCTTTGAGTGCATTATCTTGGAATGAACCTGGTAGAACATCCCGCACAAACCAATGCTCCACATGCGGGTTTCACATGCCACCAACTCCACATTCACAGACAACTTCCTGGCTAAAGCCGTTTTCAGATAGCCCTCAATACAAAGGCTCTAGGCGCAAATATTGGTGTGAGGGCTAATTCAATCAAGGAAACACTGCATGTTGGTGAAGCGCATATTGAAGAAGAATCAGCCAAGTGGTTCTTGTGGGAGAACAACTCCATTTGGCTCACTAACTTCACACACCATCAGGCTTCCAAGCAGCTCTCAAGGAAACTCAGTTATCGCACTCTAGGCTTAATGCCCTTTGAGTGCCTAGGACTGAAATGAAGCTTGGTGAGCTTCCCACACAAACCAATGCTCCACATGCGGGTTTCACATGCCACCAACTCCACATTCACAGACAACTTCCTAGCCAAAGCCGTTTTCAGATAGCCCTCAATACAAAGGCTCTAGGCGCAAATATTGGTGTGAGGGCTAATTCAATCAAGGAAACACTGCATGTTGGTGAAGCGCATATTGAAGAAGAATCAGCCAAGTGGTTCTTGTGGGAGAACAACTCCATTTGGCTCACTAACTTCACACACCATCAGGAATAAAAGCAGCTCTCAAGGAATCTGAGTTTTCACACTCTAGGCTTAATGCCCTTTGAGTCACTATTATTAGAATGAAGCTTGGTGAGCTTCCCACACAAACCAATGCTCCACATGCGGGTTTCACATGCCACCAACTCCACATTCACAGACAACTTCCTAGCCAAAGCCGTTTTCAGATAGCCCTCAATACAAAGGCTCTAGGCGCAAATATTGGTGTGAGGGCTAATTCAATCAAGGAAACACTGCATGTTGGTGAAGCGCATATTGAAGAAGAATCAGCCGAGTGGTTCTTGTGGGAGAACAACTCCATTTGGCTCACTAACTTCACACACCATCAGGCTTCCAAGCAGCTCTCAAGGAAACTCAGCTTTCACACTCTAGGCTTAATGCCCTTTGAGTGCCTAGGACTGAAATGAATCTTGGTGAGCTTGCCACACAAACCAATGCTCCACATGCGGGTTTCACATGCCACCAACTCCACATTCACAGACAACTTCCTAAATAAAGCCATTTGAGATAGCCCTCAATACAAAGGTTCTAGGCGCAAATATTGGTGTGAGGGCTAATTCAATCAAGCAAACACTGCATGTTGGTGAAGCGCATATTGAAGAAGAATCAGCCGAGTGGTTCTTGTGGGAGAACAACTCCATTTGGCTCACTAACTTCACACACCATCAGGCTTCCAAGCAGCTCTCAAGGAAACTCAGCTTTCACACTCTAGGCTTAATGCCCTTTGAGTGCATTATCAAGGAGCGAACCTGGTAGAACATCCCACAGAAACCAATGCTCCACATGTGGGTTTCACATGCCACCAACTCCACATTCACAGACAACTTCCTAGCGAAAGCCGTTTTCAGATAGCCCTCAATACAAAGGCTCTAAGCCCAAATATTGGTGTGAGAGCTAATTCAATCAAGGAAAAACTGCATGTTGGTAAGTGCATATTGAAGAAGAATCAGCCGAGTGGTTCTTGTGGGAGAACAACTCCATTTGGCTCACTAACTTCACACACCATCAGGCTTCCAAGCAGCTCTCAAGGAAACTCAGCTTTCACACTCTAGGCTTAATGCCCTTTGAGTGCATTATCTAGGAATGAACCTGGTCGAACATCCCACAGAAATCAATGCTCCACATGCGGGTTTCACATGCCACCAACTCCACATTCACAGACAACTTCCTGGCTAAAGCCGTTTTCAGATAGCCCTCAATACAAAGTCTCTAGGTGCAAATATTGGTGTGAGGGCTAATTCAATCAAGGAAACACTGCATGTTGGTGAAGCGCATATTGAAGAAGAATCAGCCGAGTGGTTCTTGTGGGAGAACAACTCCATTTGGCTCACTAACTTCACACACCATCAGGCTTCCAAGCAGCTCTCAAGGAAAGTCAGTTTTCACACTCTAGGCTTAATTCCCTTTGAGTGCATTATCTAGGAATGAACCTGGTAGAGCATCCCACACAAACCAATGCTCCACATGCGGGTTTCACATGCCACCAACTCCTCATTCACAGACAACTTCCTAGCCAAAGCCGTTTTCAGATAGCCCTCAATACAAAGGCTCTAGGCACAAATATCGGTGTGAGAGCTAATTCAATCAAAGAAACACTGCGTGTTGGTGAAGCGCATATTGAAGAAGAATCAGCCGAGTGGTTCTTGTGGGAGAACAACTCCATTTGGCGCACTAACTTCACACACCACCAGGCTTCCAAGCAGCTCTCAAGGAAACTCAGTTTTCACATTCTAGGCTTAATGCCCTTTGAGGGCATTATCTAGGAATGAACCTGGTAGAGCATCCCACACAAACCAATGCTCCACATGCGGGTTTCACATGCCACCAACTCCACATTCACAGACAACTTCCTAGCCAAAGCCGTTTTCAGATAGCCCTCAATACAAAGGCTCTAGGCGCAAATATTGGTGTGAGAGCTAATTCAATCAAGGAAACACTGCATGTTGGTGAAGCACATATTGAAGAAGAATCAGCCGAGTGGTTCTTGTGGGAGAACAATTCCATTTGGCTTACTAACTTCACACACCATCAGGCTTCCAAGCAGCTCTCAAGGAAACTCAGCTTTCACACTCTAGACTTAATGCTCTTTGAGTGCCTAGGACTGAAATGAAGCTTGGTGAGCTTCCCACACAAACCAATGCTCCACATGCGGGTTTCACATGCCACCAACTCCTCATTCACAGACAACTTCAGCGCCAAAGCCGTTTTCAGATAGCCCTCAATACAAAGGCTCTAGGCACAAATTTTGGTGTGAGAGCTATTTCAATCAATAAAACACTGCATGTTGGTGAAGCACATATGGAAGAGGAATTAGCCGAGTGGTTTTTTTGGGGGAACAACTCCATTTGGCTCACTAACTTCACACACCATCAGGCTTCCAAGCAGCTCTCAAGGAAACTCAGTTTTCACACTCTAGGCCTAATGACCTTTGAGTGCATTATGTAGGAATGAACCTGGCAGAACATCCCACACAAACCAATGCTCCACATGCGGGTTTCACATGCCACCAACTCCACATTCACAGACAACTTCAGCGCCAAAGCCGTTTTCAGATAGCTCTCAATACAAAGGCTCTAGGCACAAATTTTGGTTTGATAGCTATTTCAATCAATGAAACACTGCATGTTGGTGAAGCACATATTGAAGAAGAATCAGCCGAGTGGTTCTTGTGGGAGAACAACTCCATTTGGCTCACTAACTTCACACACCATCAGGCTTCCAAGCAGCTCTCAAGGAAACTCAGCTTTCACACTCTAGTCTTAATGCCCTTTGAGTGCCTAGGACTGAAATGAAGGTTGGTGAACTTCCCACACAAACCAATGCTCCACATGCGGGTTTCACATGCCACCAACTCCACATTCACAGACAACTTCAGCGCCAAAGCCGTTTTCAGATAGTCGTCAATACAAAGGCTCTAGGCGCAAATATTGGTGTGAGAGCTAATCCAATCAAGGAAACACTGCATGTTGTTGAAGCGCATATTGAAGAAGAATCATCCGAGTGGTTCTTCTGGGAGAACAACTCCATTTGGCTCACTAACTTCACACACCATCAGGCTTCCAAGCAGCTCTCAAGGAAACTCAGCTTTCACACTCTAGCCTAAAAGCCCTTTGAGTGCATTATCTAGGAATGAACCTTGTTGAGCTTCCGACACAAACCAATGCTCCACATGCGGGTTTCACATGCCACCAACTCCACATTCACAGACAACTTCCTAGCCAAGGCGTTTTCATTTAGCCCTCAATGCAAAGCCTCTAGGTGCAAATATTGGTGTGAGAGCTATTTCAATCAAGGAAACACTGCATGTTGGTGAAGCGCATATTGAAGAAGAATCAACCGAGTGGTTCTTGTGGGAGAACAACTCCATTTGGCTCACTAACTTCACACACCATTAGGAATAAAAACAGCTCTCAAGGAAACTCAGTTTTCACGCTCTAGGATTAATCCCTTTGAGTGCATTATCTAGTAATGAACCTGGTACAGCATCCCACACAAACCAATGCTCCACATACGGGTTTCACATGCCACCAACTCCACATTCACAGACAACTTCCTAGCCAAAGGCGTTTTCAGATAGTCGTCAATACAAAGGCTCTAGGCGCAAATATTGGTGTGAGAGCTAATCCAATCAAGGAAACACTGCATGTTGGTGAAGCGCATATTGAAGAAGAATCAGCCGAGTGGTTCTTGTGGGAGAACAACTCCATTTGGCTCACTAACTTCACACACCATCAGGCTTCCAAGCAGCTCTCAAGGAAACTCAGCTTTCACACTCTAGGCTTAATGCCGTTTGAGTGCCTAGGACTGAAATGAAGCTTGGTGAGTTTCCCACAAAAACCAATGCTCCACATGCGGGTTTCACATGCCACCAACTCCTCATTCACAGACAACCTCAGTGCCGAATCCATTTTCAGATAGCCCTCAATACAAAGGCTCTAGGCGCAAATATTGGTGTGAGAGCAAATTCAATCAATAAAACACTGCATGTTGGTGAAGCGCATATTGAAGAAGAATCAGCCGAGTGGTTCTTGTGGGAGAACAACTCCATTTGGCTCACTAACTTCACACACCATCAGGCTTCGAAGCAGCTCTAAAGGAAACTCAGTTTTCACACTCTAGGATTAATCCCTTTGGGTGCATTATCTAGCAATGAACCTGGTAGAGCATCCCATACAAACCAATGCTCCACATGCGGGTTTCACCTGCCACCAACTCCACATTCACAGACAACTTCCGCGCCAAAGCTGTTTTCAGATAGCAAAAATACAAAGGCTCTAGGTGCAAATATTGATGTGAGAGCTAACTCAATGAAGGAAACACTGCATGTTGGTGAAGCACATATTGAAGAAGAATCAGCCGAGTGGTTCTTGTGGGAGAACAACTCCATTTCTCTCACTAACTTCACACACCGTCACCTTCCAAGCAGCTCTCAAGGAAACTCAGTTTTCACACTCTAGGCTTAATGCCCTTTGAGTGCCTAGGACTGAAATGAACCGTGGTGAGCATGCCATACAAACCAATGCTCCACATGCGTGTTTCACATGCCACCAACTCCACTTTCACAGACAACTTCCTAGCCAAAGCCGTTTTCAGATAGCCCTCAATACAAAGGCTCTAGCCGCAAATATTGGTGTGAGAGCTAATTCAATGAAGGAAACACTGCATGTTGGTGAACCGCATATTGAAGAAGAATCAGCCGAGTGGTTCTTTTGGGAGAACAACTCCATTTGGCTCACTAACGTCACACACCATCAGGCTTCCAAGCAGCTCTCAAGGAAACTCAGCTTTCACAATCTAGGCTTAATGCCCTTTGAGTGCATTAAATAGGAATGAACCTGGTAGAGCATCCCACACAAACCAATGCTCCACATGCGGGTTTCACATGCCACCAACTCCACATTCACAGACAACTTCCTAGCCAAAGCCGTTTTCAGATAGCCCTCAATACAAAGGCTCTAGGTGTAAATATTGGTGTGAGAGCTAATTCAATCAAGGAAACACTGCATGTTGGTGAAGCGCATATTGAAGAAGAATCAGCCGAGTGGTTCTTGTGGGAGAACAACTCCATTTGTCTCACTAACTTCACACACCATCAGGCTTCCAAGCAGCTCTCAAGGAAACTCAGTTTTCACACTCTAGGCCTAATGACCTTTGAGTGCATTATGTAGGAATGAACCTGGTAGAACATCCCACACAAACCAATGCTCCACATGCGGGTTTCACATGCCACCAACTCCACATTCACAGACAACTTCCTAGCCAAAGCCCTTTTCAGATATCCCTCAATACAAAGGCTCTAGGTGCAAATATTGGTGTGAGAGCTAATTCAATCAAGGAAACACTGCATGTTGGTGAAGCGCATATTGAAGAAGAATCAGCCGAGTGGTTCTTGTGGGAGAACAACTCCATTTGGCTCACTAACTTCACACACCATCAGGCTTCCAAGCAGCTCTCAAGGAAACTCAGTTTTCACACTCTAGGCCTAATGCCCTTTGAGTGCATTATCTAGGAATGAACCTGGTAGAGCATCTCACACAAACCAATGCTCCACATGCGGGTTTCACATGCCACCAACTCCACATTCACAGACAACTTCCTAGCCAAAGGCATTTTCAGATAGTCGTCAATACAAAGGCTCTAAGCGCAAATATTGGTGTGAGAGCAAATTCAATCAAGGAAACACTGCATGTTGGTGAACCGCATATTGAAGAAGAATCAGCTGAGTGGTTCTTGTGGGAGAACAACTCCATTTGGCTCACTAACTTCACACACCATCAAGCTTCCAAGCAGCTCTCAAGGAAACTCAGCTTTCACACTCTAGACTTAATGCCCTTTGAGTGCTTAGGACTGAAATGAACCTTGTTGAGCTTCCCACACAAACCAATGCTCCACATGCGGGTTTCACATGCCACCAACTCCACATTCACAGACAACTTCCTAGCCAAAGCCGTTTTCAGATAGCCCTCAATGCAAAGGCTCTAGCCGCAAATATTTGTGTGAGAGCTAATTAAATCAAGGAAACACTGCATGTTGGTGAAGCGCATACTGAAGAAGAAGCAGCCGAGTGGTTCTTGTGGGAGAACAACTCCATTTGTCTCACTAACTTCACACACCATCAGGCTTCCAAGCAGCTCTCAAGGAAAGTCAGTTTTCACACTCTAGGCCTAATGCCCTTTGAGTGCATTATCTAGGAATGAACCTGGTAGAGCATCTCACACAAACCAATGCTCCACATGCGGGTTTCACATGCCACCACTCCACATTCACAGACAACTTCCTAGCCAAAGGCATTTTCAGATAGTCGTCAATACAAAGGCTCTAGGCGCAAATATTGGTGTGAGAGCAAATTCAATCAAGGAAACACTGCATGTTGGTGAACCGCATATTGAAGAAGAATCAGCTGAGTGGTTCTTGTGGGAGAACAACTCCATTTGGCTCACTAACTTCACACACCATCAAGCTTCCAAGCAGCTCTCAAGGAAACTCAGCTTTAACACTCTAGACTTAATGCCCTTTGAGTGCTTAGGACTGAAATGAACCTTGTTGAGCTTCCCACACAAACCAATGCTCCACATGCGGGTTTCACATGCCACCAACTCCACATTCACAGACAACTTCCTAGCCAAAGCCCTTTTCAGATAGCCCTCAATACAAAGGCTCTAGGTGCAAATATTGGTGTGAGAGCTAATTCAATCAAGGAAACACTGCATGTTGGTGAAGCGCATATTGAAGAAGAATCAGCTGAGTGGTTCTTGTGGGAGAACAACTCCATTTGGCTCACTAACTTCACACACCATCAGGCTTCCAAGCAGCTCTCAAGGAAACTCAGCTTTCACACTCTAGCCTAAATGCCCTTTGAGTGCATTATCTAGGAATGAACCTTGTAGAGAATCCCACAGAAACCAATGCTCCACATGCAGGTTTCACATGCTACCAACTCGACATTCACAGACAACTTCCTAGCCAAGGCGTTTTCATTTAGCCCTCAATGCAAAGGCTCTAGGTGCAAATATGGTGTGAGAGCTATTTCAATCAAGGAAACACTGCATGTTGGTGAACCGCATATTGAAGAAGAATCAGCTGAGTGGTTCTTGTGGGAGAACAACTCCATTTGGCTCACTAACTTCACACACCATCAAGCTTCCAAGCAGCTCTCAAGGAAACTCAGCTTTCACACTCTAGACTTAATGCCCTTTGAGTGCTTAGGACTGAAATGAACCTTGTTGAGCTTCCCACACAAACCAATGCTCCACATGCGGGTTTCACATGCCACCAACTCCACATTCACAGACAACTTCCTAGCCAAAGCCGTTTTCAGATAGCCCTCAATGCAAAGGCTCTAGCCGCAAATATTTGTGTGAGAGCTAATTAAATCAAGGAAACACTGCATGTTGGTGAAGCGCATATTGAAGAAGAAGCAGCCGAGTGGTTCTTGTGGGAGAACAACTCCATTTGTCTCACTAACTTCACACACCATCAGGCTTCCAAGCAGCTCTCAAGGAAAGTCAGTTTTCACACTCTAGGCCTAATGCCCTTTGAGTGCATTATCTAGGAATGAACCTGGTAGAGCATCTCACACAAACCAATGCTCCACATGCGGGTTTCACATGCCACCAACTCCACATTCACAGACAACTTCCTAGCCAAAGGCATTTTCAGATAGTCGTCAATACAAAGGCTCTAGGCGCAAATATTGGTGTGAGAGCAAATTCAATCAAGGAAACACTGCATGTTGGTGAACCGCATATTGAAGAAGAATCAGCTGAGTGGTTCTTGTGGGAGAACAACTCCATTTGGCTCACTAACTTCACACACCATCAAGCTTCCAAGCAGCTCTCAAGGAAACTCAGCTTTCACACTCTAGACTTAATGCCCTTTGAGTGCTTAGGACTGAAATGAACCTTGTTGAGCTTCCCACACAAACCAATGCTCCACATGCGGGTTTCACATGCCACCAACTCCACATTCACAGACAACTTCCTAGCCAAAGCCCTTTTCAGATAGCCCTCAATACAAAGGCTCTAGGTGCAAATATTGGTGTGAGAGCTAATTCAATCAAGGAAACACTGCATGTTGGTGAAGCGCATATTGAAGAAGAATCAGCTGAGTGGTTCTTGTGGGAGAACAACTCCATTTGGCTCACTAACTTCACACACCATCAGGCTTCCAAGCAGCTCTCAAGGAAACTCAGCTTTCACACTCTAGCCTAAATGCCCTTTGAGTGCATTATCTAGGATTGAACCTTGTAGAGAATCCCACAGAAACCAATGCTCCACATGCAGGTTTCACATGCTACCAACTCGACATTCACAGACAACTTCCTAGCCAAGGCGTTTTCATTTAGCCCTCAATGCAAAGGCTCTATGTGCAAATATGGTGTGAGAGCTATTTCAATCCAGGAAACACTGCATGTTGGTGAAGCACATATTGAAGAAGAATCATCTGAGTGGTTCTTGTGGGAGAACAACTCCATTTGGCTCACTAACTTCACACAACATCAGGCTTCCAAGCAGCTCTCAAGGATACAGCTTTCACAATCTAGGCTCAATGCCCTTTGAGTGCCTAGGACTGAAATGAAGCTTGGTGAGTATCCCACACAAACCAATGCTCCACATGCGGGTTTCACATGCCACCAACTCCACATTCACAGACAACTTCCTAGCCAAAGCCGTTTTCAGATAGCCATCAATGCAAAGGCTCTAGGCGCAAATATTGGTGTGAGAGCTAATTCAATCAAGGAAACACTGCATGTTGGTGAAGCGCATATTGAAGAAGAATCAGCTGAGTGGTTCTTGTGGGAGAACAACTCCATTTGGCTCACTAACTTCACACACCATCAGGCTTCCAAGCAGCTCTCAAGGAAACTCAGTTTTCACACTCTAGGATTAATCCCTTTGAGTGCATTATCTCGTAATGAACCTGGTAGAGCATCCCACACAAACCAATGCTCCACATACGGGTTTCACATGCCACCAACTCCACATTCACAGACAACTTCAGCGCCAAAGCCGTTTTCAGATAGCCCTCAATACAAAGGCTCTAGGTGCAAATATTGGTGTGAGAGCTAATTCAATCAAGGAAACACTGCATGTTGGTGAAGAGCATATTGAAGAAGAATCAGCCGAGTGGTTCTTGTGGGAGAACAACTCCATTTGGCTCACTAACTTCACACACCATCAGGCTTCCAAGCAGCTCTCAAGGAAACTCAGCTTTCACACTGTAGGCTTAATGCCCTCTGAGTGCCTAGGACTGAAATGAACCTTGTTGAGCTTCCGACACAAACCAATGCTCTACATGCGGGTTTCACATGCCACCAACTCCACATTCACAGACAACTTCAGTGCCGAACCCGTTTTCAGATAGCACTCAATACAAAGGCTCTAGGCGCAAATATTGGTGTGAGAGCAAATTCAATCAAGGAAACACTGCATGTTGGTGAAGCGCATAGTGAAGAAGAATCAGCCGAGTGGTTCTTGTGGGAGAACAACTCCATTTGGCTCACTAACTTCACACACCATCAGGCTTCCAAGCAGCTCTCAAGGAAACTCAGCTTTCACACTCTAGGCTTAATGCCGTTTGAGTGCCTAGGACTGAAATGAAGCTTGGTGAGTTTCCCACAAAAACCAATGCTCCACATGCGGGTTTCACATGCCACCAACTCCTCATTCACAGACAACCTCAGTGCCGAATCCATTTTCAGATAGCCCTCAATACAAAGGCTCTAGGCGCAAATATTGGTGTGAGAGCAAATTCAATCAATAAAACACTGCATGTTGGTGAAGCGCATATTGAAGAAGAATCAGCCGAGTGGTTCTTGTGGGAGAACAACTCCATTTGGCTCACTAATGTCACACACCATCAGGCTTCGAAGCAGCTCTCAAGGAAACTCAGTTTTCACACTCTAGGATTAATCCCTTTGAGTGCATTATCTAGTAATGAACCTGGTAGAGCATCCCATACAAAGCAATGCTCCACATGCGGGTTTCACCTGCCACCAACTCCACATTCACAGACAACTTCAGCGCCAAAGCTGTTTTCAGATAGCAAAAATACAAAGGCTCTAGGAGCAAATATTGGTGTGAGAGCTAACTCAATCAAGGAAACACTGCATGTTGGTGAAGCACATATTGAAGAAGAATTAGCCGAGTGGTTCTTGTGGGAGAACAACTCCATTTCTCTCACTAACTTCACACACCATCAGGCTTCCAAGCAGCTCTCAAGAAAACTCAGTTTTCACACTCTAGGCTTAATGCCCTTTGAGTGCCTAGGACTGAAATGAACCGTGGTGAGCATGCCACACAAACCAATGCTCCACATGCGTGTTTCACATGCCACCAACTCCACTTTCACAGACAACTTCCTAGCCAAAGCCGTTTTCAGATAGCCCTCAATACAAAGGCTCAAGCCGCAAATATTGGTGTGAGAGCTAATTCAATCAAGGAAACACTGCATGTTGGTGAAGCGCATATTGAAGAACAATCAGACGAGTGGTTCTTTTGGGAGAACAACTCCATTTGGCTCACTAATGTCACACACCATCAGGCTTCCAAGCAGCTCTCAAGGAAACTCAGCTTTCACAATCTAGGCTTAATGCCCTTTGAGTGCATTATCTAGGAATGAACCTGGTAGAGCATCCCACACAAACCAATGCTCCACATGCGGGTTTCACATGCCACCAACTCCACATTCACAGACAACTTCCTAGCCAAAGCCGTTTTCAGATATCCCTCAATACAAAGGCTCTAGGTGCAAATATTGGTGTGAGAGCTAATTCAATCAAGGAAACACTGCATGTTGGTGAAGCGCATATTGAAGAAGAATCAGCCGAGTGGTTCTTGTGGGAGAACAACTCCATTTGTCTCACTAACTTCACACACCATCAGGCTTCCAAGCAGCTCTCAAGGAAACTCAGTTTTCACACTCTAGGCCTAATGACCTTTGAGTGCATTATGTAGGAATGAACCTGGTAGAACATCCCACACAAACCAATGCTCCACATGCGGGTTTCACATGCCACCAACTCCACATTCACAGACAACTTCCTAGCCAAAGCCCTTTTCAGATATCCCTCAATACAAAGGCTAGAGGTGCAAATATTGGTGTGAGAGCTAATTCAATCAAGGAAACACTGCATGTTGCTGAAGCGCATATTGAAGAAGAATCAGCCGAGTGGTTCTTTTGGGAGAACAACTCCATTTGGCTCACTAACTTCACACACCATCAGGCTTCCAAGCAGCTCTCAAGGAAACTCAGCTTTCACACTCTAGGCTTAACGCCCTTTGAGAGCCTAGGACTGAAATGAAGCTTGGTGAGCTTCCCACACAAACCAATGCTCCACATGCGGGTTTCACATGCCACAAACTTCACATTCACAGACAACTTCAGTGCCAAAGCCGTTTTCAGATAGCCCTCAATGAAAAGGCTCTAGCCGCAAATATTTGTGTGAGAGCTAATTAAATCAAGGAAACACTGCATGTTGGTGAAGCGCATATTGAAGAAGAATCAGCCGAGTGGTTCTTGTGGGAGAACAACTCCATTTGTCTCACTAACTTCACACACCATCAGGCTTCCAAGCAGCTCTCAAGGAAACTCAGTTTTCACACTCTATGCCTAATGCCCTTTGAGTGCATTATCTAGGAATGAACCTGGTAGAGCATCCCACAAAAACCAATGCTCCACATGCGGGTTTCACATGCCCCCAACTCCACATTCACAGACAACTTCATAGCCAAAGGTGTTTTCAGATAGTCATCAATACAAAGGCTCTAGGCGCAAATATTGGTGTGAGAGCTAATTCAATCAAGGAAACACTGCATGTTGGTGAACCGCATATTGAAGAAGAATCAGCTGAGTGGTTCTTGTGGGAGAACAACTCCATTTGGCTCACTAACTTCACACACCATCAAGCTTCCAAGCAGCTCTCAAGGAAACTCAGCTTTCACACTCTAGACTTAATGCCCTTTGAGTGCTTAGGACTGAAATGAACCTTGTTGAGCTTCCCACACAAACCAATGCTCCACATGCGGGTTTCACATGCCACCAACTCCACATTCACAGACAACTTCCTAGCCAAAGCCGTTTTCAGATAGCCCTCAATGCAAAGGCTCTAGCCGCAAATATTTGTGTGAGAGCTAATTAAATCAAGGAAACACTGCATGTTGGTGAAGCGCATACTGAAGAAGAAGCAGCCGAGTGGCTCTTGTGGGAGAACAACTCCATTTGTCTCACTAACTTCACACACCATCAGGCTTCCAAGCAGCTCTCAAGGAAAGTCAGTTTTCACACTCTAGGCCTAATGCCCTTTGAGTGCATTATCTAGGAATGAACCTGGTAGAGCATCTCACACAAACCAATGCTCCACATGCGGGTTTCACATGCCACCAACTCCACATTCACAGACAACTTCCTAGCCAAAGGCATTTTCAGATAGTCGTCAATACAAAGGCTCTAGGCGCAAATATTGGTGTGAGAGCAAATTCAATCAAGGAAACACTGCATGTTGGTGAACCGCATATTGAAGAAGAATCAGCTGAGTGGTTCTTGTGGGAGAACAACTCCATTTGGCTCACTAACTTCACACACCATCAAGCTTCCAAGCAGCTCTCAAGGAAACTCAGCTTTCACACTCTAGACTTAATGCCCTTTGAGTGCTTAGGACTGAAATGAACCTTGTTGAGCTTCCCACACAAACCAATGCTCCACATGCGGGTTTCACATGCCACCAACTCCACATTCACAGACAACTTCCTAGCCAAAGCCCTTTTCAGATAGCCCTCAATACAAAGGCTCTAGGTGCAAATATTGGTGTGAGAGCTAATTCAATCAAGGAAACACTGCATGTTGGTGAAGCGCATATTGAAGAAGAATCAGACGAGTGGTTCTTTTGGGAGAACAACTCCATTTGTCTCACTAACTTCACACACCATCAGGCTTCCAAGCAGCTCTCAAGGAAACTCAGCTTTCACACTCTAGGCTTAATGCCCTTTGAGTGCATTATCTAGGAATGAACCTTGTAGAGAATCCCACAGAAACCAATGCTCCACATGCAGGTTTCACATGCTACCAACTCGACATTCACAGACAACTTCCTAGCCAAGGCGTTTTCATTTAGCCCTCAATGCAAAGGCTCTAGGTGCAAATATGGTGTGAGAGCTATTTCAATCAAGGAAACACTGCATGTTGGTGAACCGCATATTGAAGAAGAATCAGCTGAGTGGTTCTTGTGGGAGAACAACTCCATTTGGCTCACTAACTTCACACACCATCAAGCTTCCAAGCAGCTCTCAAGGAAACTCAGCTTTCACACTCTAGACTTAATGCCCTTTGAGTGCTTAGGACTGAAATGAACCTTGTTGAGCTTCCCACACAAACCAATGCTCCACATGCGGGTTTCACATGCCACCAACTCCACATTCACAGACAACTTCCTAGCCAAAGCCGTTTTCAGATAGCCCTCAATGCAAAGGCTCTAGCCGCAAATATTTGTGTGAGAGCTAATTAAATCAAGGAAACACTGCATGTTGGTGAAGCGCATATTGAAGAAGAAGCAGCCGAGTGGTTCTTGTGGGAGAACAACTCCATTTGTCTCACTAACTTCACACACCATCAGGCTTCCAAGCAGCTCTCAAGGAAAGTCAGTTTTCACACTCTAGGCCTAATGCCCTTTGAGTGCATTATCTAGGAATGAACCTGGTAGAGCATCTCACACAAACCAATGCTCCACATGCGGGTTTCACATGCCACCAACTCCACATTCACAGACAACTTCCTAGCCAAAGGCATTTTCAAATAGTCGTCAATACAAAGGCTCTAGGCGCAAATATTGGTGTGAGAGCAAATTCAATCAAGGAAACACTGCATGTTGGTGAACCGCATATTGAAGAAGAATCAGCTGAGTGGTTCTTGTGGGAGAACAACTCCATTTGGCTCACTAACTTCACACACCATCAAGCTTCCAAGTAGCTCTCAAGGAAACTCAGCTTTCACACTCTAGACTTAATGCCCTTTGAGTGCTTAGGACTGAAATGAACCTTGTTGAGCTTCCCACACAAACCAATGCTCCACATGCGGGTTTCACATGCCACCAACTCCACATTCACAGACAACTTCAGCGCCAAAGCCGTTTTCAGATAGCCCTCACTACAAAGGCTCTAGGTGCAAATATTGGTGTGAGAGCTAATTCAATCAAGGAAACACTGCATGTTGGTGAAGAGCATATTGAAGAAGAATCAGCCGAGTGGTTCTTGTGGGAGAACAACTCCATTTGGCTCACTAACTTCACACACCATCAGGCTTCCAAGCAGCTCTCAAGGAAACTCAGCTTTCACACTGTAGGCTTAATGCCCTCTGAGTGCCTAGGACTGAAATGAACCTTGTTGAGCTTCCGACACAAACCAATGCTCCACATGCGGGTTTCACATGCCACCAACTCCACATTCACAGACAACTTCAGTGCCGAACCCGTTTTCAGATAGCACTCAATACAAAGGCTCTAGGCGCAAATATTGGTGTGAGAGCAAATTCAATCAAGGAAACACTGCATGTTGGTGAAGCGCATAGTGAAGAAGAATCAGCCGAGTGGTTCTTGTGGGAGAACAACTCCATTTGGCTCACTAACTTCACACACCATCAGGCTTCCAAGCAGCTCTCAAGGAAACTCAGCTTTCACACTCTAGGCTTAATGCCGTTTGAGTGCCTAGGACTGAAATGAAGCTTGGTGAGTTTCCCACAAAAACCAATGCTCCACATGCGGGTTTCACATGCCACCAACTCCTCATTCACAGACAACCTCAGTGCCGAATCCATTTTCAGATAGCCCTCAATACAAAGGCTCTAGGCGCAAATATTGGTGTGAGAGCAAATTCAATCAATAAAACACTGCATGTTGGTGAAGCGCATATTGAAGAAGAATCAGCCGAGTGGTTCTTGTGGGAGAACAACTCCATTTGGCTCACTAATGTCACACACCATCAGGCTTCCAAGCAGCTCTCAAGGAAACTCAGTTTTCACACTCTAGGATTAATCCCTTTGAGCGCATTATCTAGTAATGAACCTGGTAGAGCATCCCATACAAAGCAATGCTCCACATGCGGGTTTCACCTGCCACCAACTCCACATTCACAGACAACTTCAGCGCCAAAGCTGTTTTCAGATAGCAAAAATACAAAGGCTCTAGGAGCAAATATTGGTGTGAGAGCTAACTCAATCAAGGAAACACTGCATGTTGGTGAAGCACATATTGAAGAAGAATTAGCCGAGTGGTTCTTGTGGGAGAACAACTCCATTTCTCTCACTAACTTCACACACCATCAGGCTTCCAAGCAGCTCTCAAGAAAACTCAGTTTTCACACTCTAGGCTTAATGCCCTTTGAGTGCCTAGGACTGAAATGAACCGTGGTGAGCATGCCACACAAACCAATGCTCCACATGCGTGTTTCACATGCCACCAACTCCACTTTCACAGACAACTTCCTAGCCAAAGCCGTTTTCAGATAGCCCTCAATACAAAGGCTCTAGCCGCAAATATTGGTGTGAGAGCTAATTCAATCAAGGAAACACTGCATGTTGGTGAAGCGCATATTGAAGAACAATCAGACGAGTGGTTCTTTTGGGAGAACAACTCCATTTGGCTCACTAATGTCACACACCATCAGGCTTCCAAGCAGCTCTCAAGGAAACTCAGCTTTCACAATCTAGGCTTAATGCCCTTTGAGTGCATTATCTAGGAATGAACCTGGTAGAGCATCCCACACAAACCAATGCTCCACATGCGGGTTTCACATGCCACCAACTCCACATTCACAGACAACTTCCTAGCCAAAGCCGTTTTCAGATATCCCTCAATACAAAGGCTCTAGGTGCAAATATGGTGTGAGAGCTAATTCAATCAAGGAAACACTGCATGTTGGTGAAGCGCATATTGAAGAAGAATCAGCCGAGTGGTTCTTGTGGGAGAACAACTCCATTTGTCTCACTAACTTCACACACCATCAGGCTTCCAAGCAGCTCTCAAGGAAACTCAGTTTTCACACTCTAGGCCTAATGACCTTTGAGTGCATTATGTAGGAATGAACCTGGTAGAACATCCCACACAAACCAATGCTCCACATGCGGGTTTCACATGCCACCAACTCCACATTCACAGACAACTTCCTAGCCAAAGCCCTTTTCAGATATCCCTCAATACAAAGGCTAGAGGTGCAAATATTGGTGTGAGAGCTAATTCAATCAAGGAAACACTGCATGTTGCTGAAGCGCATATTGAAGAAGAATCAGCCGAGTGGTTCTTTTGGGAGAACAACTCCATTTGGCACACTAACTTCACACACCATCAGGCTTCCAAGCAGCTCTCAAGGAAACTCAGCTTTCACACTCTAGGCTTAACGCCCTTTGAGAGCCTAGGACTGAAATGAAGCTTGGTGAGCTTCCCAGACAAACCAATGCTCCACATGCGGGTTTCACATGCCACAAACTTCACATTCACAGACAACTTCAGTGCCAAAGCCGTTTTCAGATAGCCCTCAATGCAAAGGCTCTAGCCGCAAATATTTGTGTGAGAGCTAATTAAATCAAGGAAACACTGCATGTTGGTGAAGCGCATATTGAAGAAGAATCAGCCGAGTGGTTCTTGTGGGAGAACAACTCCATTTGTCTCACTAACTTCACACACCATCAGGCTTCCAAGCAGCTCTCAAGGAAACTCAGTTTTCACACTCTATGCCTAATGCCCTTTGAGTGCATTATCTAGGAATGAACCTGGTAGAGCATCCCACACAAACCAATGCTCCACATGCGGGTTTCACATGCCCCCAACTCCACATTCACAGACAACTTCATAGCCAAAGGCGTTTTCAGATAGTCATCAATACAAAGGCTCTAGGCGCAAATATTGGTGTGAGAGCTAATTCAATCAAGGAAACACTGCATGTTGGTGAACCGCATATTGAAGAAGAATCAGCTGAGTGGTTCTTGTGGGAGAACAACTCCATTTGGCTCACTAACTTCACACACCATCAAGCTTCCAAGCAGCTCTCAAGGAAACTCAGCTTTCACACTCTAGACTTAATGCCCTTTGAGTGCCTAGGACTGAAATGAACCTTGTTGAGCTTCCCACACAAACCAATGCTCCACATGCGGGTTTCACATGCCACCAACTCCACATTCACAGACAACTTCAGCGCCAAAGCCGTTTTCAGATAGCCCTCAATACAAAGGCTCTAGGCGCAAATATTGGTGTGAGAGCTAAATCAATCAAGGAAACACTGCATGTTGGTGAAGCGCATATTGAAGAAGAATCAGCTGATTGGTTCTTGTGGAAGAACAACTCCATTTGGCTCACTAACTTCACACACCATCAGGCTTCCAAGCAGTTCTCAAGGAAACTCAGCTTTCACACTCTAGACTTAATGCCCTTTGAGTGCCTAGGACTGAAATGAAGCTTGGTGAGCTTCCCACACAAACTAATGCTCCACATGCGGGTTTCACATGCCACCAACTCCACATTCACAGACAACTTCAGTGCCAAAGCCGTTTTCAGATATCCCTCAACACAAAGGTTCTAGGTGCAAATATTGGTGTGAGAGCTAATTCAATCAAGGAAACACTGCATGTTGCTGAAGCGCATATTGAAGAAGAATCAGCCGAGTGATTCTTTTGGGAGAACAAATCCATTTGGCTCACTAACTTCACACACCATCAGGCTTCCAAGCAGCTCTCAAGGAAACTCAGCTTTCACACTCTAGGCTTAACGCCCTTTGATTGCCTAGGACTGAAATGAATCTTGGTGAGCTTCCCACACAAACCAATGCTCCACATGCGGGTTTCACAAGCCACCAACTCCTCATTCACAGACAACTTCCTAGCCAAAGCCGTTTTCAGATAGCCCACAATACAAAGGCTCTAGGCGCAAATATTGGTGTGAGAGCTAATTCAATCAAGGAAACACTGCATGTTGGTGAAGCACATATTGAAGAAGAATCAGCCGAGTGGTTCTTGTGGGAGAACAACTCCATTTGGCTTACTAACTTCACACACCATCAGGCTTCCAAGCAGCTCTCAAGGAAACTCAGCTTTCACACTCTAGGCTTAATGCCCTTTGAGTGCCTAGGACTGAAATGAACCTTGGTGAGCTTCCCACACAAACCAATGCTCCACATGCGGGTTTCAAATGGCTCCAACTCCACATTCACAGAAAACTTCAGCGCCAAAGCCGTTTTCAGATAGCCCTCAATACAAATGCTCTAGGTGCAGATATTGGTGTGAGAGCTAATTCAATCAAGGAAACACTGCATGTTGGTGAAGCGCATATTGAAGAAGAATCAGCCGAGTGGTTCTTGCGGGAGAACAACTCCATTTGGCTCACTAACTTCACACACCATCAGGCTTCCATGCAGCTCTCAAGGAAACTCAGCTTTCACACTCTAGGCTTAATGCCCTTTGAGTCCCTAGGACTGAAATGAAGCTTGGTGAGCTTCCCTCAGAAACCAATGCTCCACATGCGGGTTTCACATGCCACCAACTCCACATTCACACACAACTTCCTAGCCAAAGCCGTTTTCAGATAGCCCTCAATACAAAGGCTCTAGGCGCAAATATTGGTGTGAGGGCTAATTCAATCAAGCAAACACTGCATGTTGGTGAAGCGCATATTGAAGAAGAATCAGCCGAGTGGTTCTTGTGGGAGAACAACTCCATTTGGCTCACTAACTTCACACACCATCAGGCTTCCAAGCAGCTCTCAAGGAAACTCAGTTTTCACACTCTAGGCTTAATGCCCTTTGAGTGCATTATCTAGGAGCGAACCTGGTAGAACATCCCACAGAAACCAATGCTCCACCTGCGGGTTTCACATGCCACCAACTCCACATTCACAGACAACTTCAGTGCCAAAGCCGTTTTCAGATAGCCCTCAATACAATGGCTCTAAGCCCAAATATTGGTGTGAGAGCTAATTCAATCAAGGAAACACTGCATGTTGGTGAAGTGCATATTGAAGAAGAATCAGCCGAGTGGTTCTTGTGGGAGAACAACTCCATTTGGCTCACTAACTTCACACACCATCAGGCTTCCAAGCAGCTCTCAAGGAAACTCAGCTTTCACACTCTAGGCTTAATGCCCTTTGAGTGCATTATCTAGGAACGAACCTCGTCGAACATCCCACAGAAATCAATGCTCCACATGCGGGTTTCACATGCCACCAACTCCACATTCACAGACAACTTCCTAGGTAAAGCCGTTTTCAGATAGCCCTCAATACAAAGGCTCTAGGTGCAAATATTGGTGTGAGGGCTAATTCAATCAAGGAAACACTGCATGTTGGTGAAGCGCATATTGAAGAAGAATCAACCGAGTGGTTCTTGTGGGAGAACAACTCCATTTGGCTCACTAACTTCACACACCATCAGGCTTCCGAGCAGCTCTCAAGGAAACTCAGTTTTCACACTCTAGGCTTAATGCCCTTTGAGTGCCTAGGACTGAAATGAAGCTTGGTGAGCTTCCCACACAAACCAATGCTCCACATGCGGGTTTCACATGCCACCAACTCCACATTCACAGACAACTTCCTAGCTAAAGCCATTTGAGATAGCCCTCAATACAATGCTCTAGGCGCAAATATTGGTGTGAGGGCTAATTCAATCAAGCAAACACTGCATGTTGGTGAAGCGCATATTGAAGAAGAATCAGCCGAGTGGTTCTTGTGGGAGAACAACTCCATTTGTCTCACTAACTTCACACACCATCAGGCTTCCAAGCAGCTCTCAAGGAAACTCAGTTTTCACACTCTAGGCTTAATGCCCTTTGAGTGCATTATCTAGGAGCGAACCTGGTAGAACATCCCACAGAAACCAATGCTCCACCTGCGGGTTTCACATGCCACCAACTCCACATTCACAGACAACTTCCTAGCCAAAGCCGTTTTCAGATAGCCCTCAATACAAAGGCTCTAAGCCCAAATATTGGTGTGAGAGCTAATTCAATCAAGGAAACACTGCATGCTGGTGAAGTGCATATTGAAGAAGAATCAGCCGAGTGGTTCTTGTGGGAGAACAACTCCATTTGGCTCACTAACTTCACACACCATCAGGCTTCCAAGCAGCTCTCAAGGAAACTCAGCTTTCACACTCTAGGCTTAATGCCCTTTGAGTGCCTAGGACTGAAATGAAACTTGGTGAGCTTCCCACACAAAGCAATGCTCCACATGCGGGTTTCACATGCCACCAACTCCACATTCACAGACAACTTCCTAGCCAAAGCCGTTTTCAGATAGCCCTCAATACAAAGGCTCTAAGCCCAAATATTGGTGTGAGAGCTAATTCAATCACGGAAACACTGCATGTTGGTGAAGCGCATATTGAAGAAGAATTAGCCGAGTGGTTCTTGTGGGAAAACAACTCCATTTGGCTCACTAACGTCACACACCATCAGGCTTCCAAGCAGCTCTCAAGGAAACTCAGCTTTCACACTCTAGCCTAAATGCCCTTTGAGTGCATTATCTAGGAATGAACCTGGTAGAGAATCCCACACAAACCAATGCTCCACATGCGGGTTTCACATGCTACCAACTCGACATTCACAGACAACTTCCTAGCCAAGGCGTTTTCATTTAGCCCGCAATGCAAAGCCTCTAGGTGCAAATATTGGTGTGAGAGCTATTTCAATCAAGGAAACAAGGCATGTTGGTGAAGCGCATATTGAAGAAGAATCATCCGAGCGGTTCTTGTGGGAGAACAACTCCATTTGGCTCACTAACTTCACACACCATCAGGAATAAAAACAGCTCTCAAGGAAACAGCTTTCACAATCTAGGCTCAATGCCCTTTGAGTGCCTAGGACTGAAATGAAGCTTGGTGAGTATCCCACACAAACCAATGCTCCACATGCGGGTTTCACATGCCACCAACTCCACATTCACAGACAACTTCCTAGCCAAAGCCGTTTTCAGATAGCCCTCAATGCAAAGGCTCTAGGCGCAAATATTGGTGTGAGAGCTAATTCAATCAAGGAAACACTGCATGTTGGTGAAGCGCATATTGAAGAAGAATCAGCCGAGTGGTTCTTGTGGGAGAACAACTCCATTTGGCTCACTAACTTCACACACCATCAGGCTTCCAAGCAGCTCTCAAGGAAACTCAGTTTTCACATTCTAGGCTTAATGCCCTTTGAGTGCATTATCTAGGAATGAACCTGGTAGAGCATCCCACAGAAACCAATGCTCCACATGCGGTTTTCACATGCCACCAACTCCTCATTCACAGACAACTTCCTAACCAAAGCCGTTTTCAGATAGCCCTCAATACAAAGGCTCTAGGCGCAAATATTGGTGTGAGAGCTAATTCAATCAAGGAAACACTGCATGTTGGTGAAGCACATATTGAAGAAGAATCAGCCGAGTGGTTCTTGTGGGAGAACAATTCCATTTGGCTCACTAACTTCACACACCATCAGGCTTCGAAGCAGCTCTCAAGGAAACTCAGCTTTCACACTCTAGGCTTAATGCCCTTTGAGTGCCTTATCTAGGAATGAACCTGGTAGAGCATCCCACACAAACCAATGCTAAACATGCAGGTTTCACATGCCACCAACTCCTCATTCACAGACAACTTCCTAGCCAAAGCCGTGTTCAGATAGCCCTCAATACAAAGGCTCTAGGCACAAATTTTGGTGTGATAGCTATTTCAATCAATGAAACACTGCATGTTGGTGAAGCACATATTGAAGAAGAATCAGCCGAGTGGTTCTTGTGGGAGAACAACTCCATTTGGCTCACTAACTTCACACACCATCAGGCTTCCAAGCAGCTCTCAAGGAAACTCAGCTTTCACACTCCAGTCTTAATGCCCTTTGAGTGCCTAGGACTGAAATGAAGGTTGGTGAACTTCCCACACAAACCAATGCTCCACATGCGGGTTTCACATGCCACCAACTCCACATTCACGACAACTTCAGCGCCAAAGGCGTTTTCAGATAGTCGTCAATACAAAGGCTCTAGGCGCAAATATTGGTGTGAGAGCTAATTCAATCAAGGAAACACTGCATGTTGGTGAAGCGCATATTGAAGAAGAATCAGCCGAGTGGTTCTTGTGGGAGAACAACTCCATTTGGCTCACTAACTTCACACACCATCAGGCTTCCAAGCAGCTCTCAAGGAAACTCAGCTTTCACACTCTAGCCTAAATGCCCTTTGAGTGCATTATCTAGGAATGAACCTGGTAGAGAATCCCACACAAACCAATGCTCCACATGCGCGTTTCACATGCTACCAACTCGACATTCACAGACAACTTCCTAGCCAAGGCGTTTTCATTTAGCCCTCAATGCAAAGCCTCTAGGTGCAAATATTGGTGTGAGAGCTATTGCAATCAAGGAAACACTGCATGTTGGTGAAGCACATATTGAAGAAGAATCAGCCGAGTGGTTCTTGTGGGAGAACAACTCCATTTGGCTCACTAACTTCACACACCATCAGGAATAAAAACAGCTCTCAAGGAAACAACTTTCACAATCTAGGCTCAATGCCCTTTGAGTGCCTAGGACTGAAATGAAGCTTGGTGAGTATCCCACACAAACCAATGCTCCACATGCGGGTTTCACATGCCACCAACTCCACATTCACAGACAACTTCCAAGCCAAAGCCGTTTTCAGATAGCCATCAATGTAAAGGCTCTAGGCGCAAATATTGGTGTGAGAGCTAATTCAATCAAGGAAACACTGCATGTTGGTGAAGCGCATATTGAAGAAGAATCAGCCGAGTGGTTCTTGTGGGAGAACAACTCCATTTGTCTCACTAACTTCACACACCATCAGGCTTCCAAGCAGCTCTCAAGGAAACTCAGTTTTCACACTCTAGGCTTAATGCCCTTTGAGTGCATTATCTAGGAGCGAACCTGGTAGAACATCCCACAGAAACCAATGCTCCACATGCGGGTTTCACATGCCACCAACTCCACATTCACAGACAACTTCCTAGCCAAAGCCGTTTTCAGATAGCCCTCAATAGAAGGGCTCTAAGCCCAAATATTGGTGTGAGAGCTAATTCAATCAAGGAAACACTGCATGTTGGTGAAGTGCATATTGAAGAAGAATCAGCCGAGTGGTTCTTGTGGGAGAACAACTCCATTTGGCTCACTAACTTCACACACCATCAGGCTTCCAAGCAGCTCTCAAGGAAACTCAGCTTTCACACTCTAGGCTTAATGCCCTTTGAGTGCATTAACTAGGAACGAACCTGGTCGAACATCCCACAGAAATCAATGCTCCACATGCGGGTTTCACATGCCACCAACTCCACATTCACAGATAACTTCCTAGCTAAAGCCGTTTTCAGATAGCCCTCAATACAAAGGCTCTAGGTGCAAATATTGGTGTGAGGGCTAATTCAATCAAGGAAACACTGCATGTTGGTGAAGCGCATATTGAAGAAGAATCAGCCGAGTGGTTCTTGTGGGAGAACAACTCCATTTGGCTCACTAACTTCACACACCATCAGGCTTCCATGCAGCTCTCAAGGAAACTCAGCTTTCACACTCTAGGTTTAATGCCCTTTGAGTGCCTAGGACTGAAATGAAACTTGGTGAGCTTCCCACACAAAGCAATGCTCCACATGCGGGTTTCACATGCCACCAACTCCACATTCACAGACAACTTCAGCGCCAAAGCAGTTTTCAGATAGCCCTCAATACAAAGGCTCTAAGCCCAAATATTGGTGTGAGAGCTAATTCAATCAAGGAAACACTGCATGTTGGTGAAGCGCATATTGAAGAAGAATCAGCCGAGTGGTTCTTGTGGGAGAACAACTCCATTTGGCTCACTAACTTCACACACCATCAGGCTTCCAAGCAGCTCTCAAGGAAACTCAGCTTTCACACTCTAGCCTAAATGCCCTTTGAGTGCATTATCTAGGAATGAACCTGGAAGAGAATCCACACAAACCAATGCTCCACATGCGGGTTTCACATGCTACCAACTCGACATTCACAGACAACTTCCTAGCCAAGGCGTTTTCATTTAGCCCTCAATGCAAAGCCTCTAGGTGCAAATATTGGTGTGAGAGCTATTTCAATCAAGGAAACACTGCATGTTGGTGAAGCGCATATTGAAGAAGAATCATCCGAGTGGTTCTTGTGGGAGAACAACTCCATTTGGCTCACTAACTTCAAACACCATCAGGAATAAAAACAGCTCTCAAGGAAACAGCTTTCACAATCTAGGCTCAATGCCCTTTGAGTGCCTAGGACTGAAATGAAGCTTGGTGAGTATCCCACACAAACCAATGCTCCACATGCGGGTTTCACATGCCACCAACTCCACATTCACAGACAACTTCCTAGCCAAAGCCGTTTTCAGATAGCCCTCAATGCAAAGGCTCTAGGCCCAAATATTGGTGTGAGAGCTAATTCAATCAAGGAAACACTGCATGTTGGTGAAGCGCATATTGAAGAAGAATCAGCTGAGTGGTTCTTGTGGGAGAACAACTCCATTTGGCTCACTAACTTCACACACCATCAGGCTTCCAAGCAGCTCTCAAGGAAACTCAGTTTTCACATTGTAGGCTTAATGCCCTTTGAGTGCATTGTCTAGGAATGAACCTGGTAGAGCATTCCACAGAAACCAATGCTCCACATGCGGGTTTCACATGCCACCAACTCCACATTCACAGACAACTTCCTAGCCAAAGCCGTTTTCAGATAGCCCTCAATACAAAGGCTCTAGGCGCAAATATTGGTGTGAGAGCTAATTCAATCAAGGAAACACTGCATGTTGGTGAAGCACATATTGAAGAAGAATCAGCCGAGTGGTTCTTGTGGGAGAACAATTCCATTTGGCTTACTAACTTCACACACCATCATGCTTCGAAGCAGCTCTCAAGGAAACTCAGCTTTCACACTCTAGGCTTAATGCCCTTTGAGTGCCTAGGACTGAAATGAAGCTTGGTGAGCTTCTGACACAAACCAATGCTCCACATGCGGGTTTCACATGCCACCAACTCCTCATTCACATACAACTTCAGCGCCAAAGCCGTTTTCAGATAGCCCTCAATACAAAGGCTCTAGGCAGAAATTTTGGTGTGAGAGCTATTTCAATCAATGAAACACTGCATGTTGGTGAAGCGCATATTGAAGAAGAATTAGCCGAGTGGTTCTTTTGGGAGAACAACTCCATTTGGCTCACTAACTTCACACACCATCAGGCTTCCAAGCAGCTCTCAAGGAAACTCAGTTTTCACACTCAAGGCTAATGCCCTTTGAGTGCATTATCTAGGAATGAACCTGGTAGAGCATCCCACACAAACCAATGCTCCACATGCGGGTTTCACATGCCACCAACTCCTCATTCACAGACAACTTCAGCGCCAAAGCCGTGTTCAGATAGCCCTCAATACAAAGGCTCTAGGCACAAATTTTGGTGTGATAGCTATTTCAATCAATGAAACACTGCATGTTGGTGAAGCACATATTGAAGAAGAATCAGCCGAGTGGTTCTTGTGGGAGAACAACTCCATTTGGCTCACTAACTTCACACACCATCAGGCTTCCAAGCAGCTCTCAAGGAAACTCAGCTTTCACACTCTAGTCTTAATGCCCTTTGAGTGCCTAGGACTGAAATGAAGGTTGGTGAACTTCCCACACAAACCAATGCTCCACATGCGGGTTTCACATGCCACCAACTCCACATTCACGACAACTTCAGCGCCAAAGGCGTTTTCAGATAGTCGTCAATACAAAGGCTCTAGGCGCAAATATTGGTGTGAGAGCTAATTCAATCAAGGAAACACTGCATGTTGGTGAAGCGCATATTGAAGAAGAATCATCCGAGTGGTTCTTGTGGGAGAACAACTCCATTTGGCTCACTAACTTCACACACCATCAGGCTTCCAAGCAGCTCTCAAGGAAACTCAGCTTTCACACTCTAGCCTAAATGCCCTTTGAGTGCATTACCTAGGAATGAACCTGGTAGAGAATCCCACACAAACCAATGCTCCACATGCGGGTTTCACATGCTACCAACTCGACATTCACAGACAACTTCCTAGCCAAGGCGTTTTCATTTAGCCCTCAATGCAAAGCCTCTAGGTGCAAATATTGGTGTGAGAGCTATTTCAATCAAGGAAACACTGCATGTTGGTGAAGCATATATTGAAGAAGAATCATCCGAGTGGTTCTTGTGGGAGAACAACTCCATTTGGCTCACTAACTTCACACACCATCAGGAATAAAAACAGCTCTCAAGGAAACAACTTTCACAATCTAGGCTCAATGCCCTTTGAGTGCCTAGGACTGAAATGAAGCCTGGTGAGTATCCCACACAAACCAATGCTCCACATGCTGGTTTCACATGCCACCAACTCCACATTCACAGACAACTTCAGCGCCAAAGCCGTTTTCAGATAGCCCTCAATGCAAAGGCTCTAGGCGCAAATATTGGTGTGAGAGCTAATTCAATCAAGGAAACACTGCATGTTGGTGAAGCGCATATTGAAGAACAATCAGCTGAGTGGTTCTTGTGGGAGAACAACTCCATTTGGCTCACTAACTTCACACACCATCAGGCTTCCAAGCAGCTCTCAAGGAAAGTCAGCTTTCACACTCTAGGCTTAATGCCCTTTGAGTGCATTATCTAGGAATGAACCTGGTAGAGCATCCCACACAAACCAATGCTCCACATGCGGGTTTCACATGCTACCAACTCCTCATTCACAGACAACTTCAGCGCCAAAACCGTTTTCAGATAGCCCTCAATGCAAAGGCTCTAGCCGCAAATATTTGTGTGAGAGCTAATTAAATCAAGGAAACACTGCATGTTGGTGAAGCGCATATTGAAGAAGAATCAGCCGAGTGGTTCTTGTGGGAGAACAACTCCATTTGTCTCACTAACTTCACACACCATCAGGCTTCCAAGCAGCTCTCAAGGAAACTCAGTTTTCACACTCTAGGCTTAATGACCTTTGAGTGCATTATCTAGGAATGAACCTGGTAGAGCATCCCACACAAACCAATGCTCCACATGCGTGTTTCACATGCCACCAACTCCACATTCACAGACAACTTCCTAGCCAAAGCCGTTTTCACATAGCCCTCAATACAAAGGCTCTAAGCGCAAATATTGGTGTGAGAGCTAATTCAATCAAGGAAACACTGCATGTTGGTGAAGCGCATATTGAAGAAGAATCAGCTGAGTGGTTCTTGTGGGAGAACAACTCCATTTGGCTCACTAACTTCACACACCATCAGGCTTCCAAGCAGCTCTCAAGGAAACTCAGCTTTCACACTCTAGGCTTAATGCCCTTTGAGTGCCTAGGACTGAAATGAACCTTGTTGAGCTTCCCACACAAACCAATGCTCCACATACTGGTTTCACATGCCACCAACTCCACATTCACAGACAACTTCCTAGCCAAAGCCGTTTTCAGATAGCCCTCAATACAAAGGCTCTAGGCGCAAATATTGGTGTGAGAGCTAATTCAATCAAGGAAACACTGCATGTTGGTGAAGCGCATATTGAAGAAGAATCAGCTGAGTGGTTCTTGTGGGAGAACAACTCCATTTGGCTCACTAACTTCACACACCATCAGGCTTCCAAGCAGCTCTCAAGGAAACTCAGCTTTCACACTCTAGACTTAATGCCCTTTCAGTGCCTAGGACTGAAATGAACCTTGTTGAGCTTCCCACACAAACCAATGCTCCACATGTGGGTTTCACATGCCACCAACTCCACATTCACAGACAACTTCGGTGCCGAGGCCGTTTTCAGATATCCCTCAACACAAAGGTTCTAGGTGCAAATATTGGTGTGAGAGCTAATTCAATCAAGGAAACACTGCATGTTGGTGAAGCGCATATTGAAGAAGAATCAGCCGAGTGGTTCTTGTGGCAGAACAACTCCATTTGGCTCACTAACTTCACACACCATCAGGCTTCCAAGCAGCTCTCAACGAAACTCAGCTTTCACACTCTAGGCTTAACGCCCTTTGAGTTCCTAAGACTGAAATGAAGCTTTTTGAGCTTCCCACACAAACCAATGCTCCACATGCGGGTTTCACATGCCACCAACTCCACATTCACAGACAACTTCCTAGCCAAAGCCGTTTTCAGATAGCCCTCAATACAAAGGCTCTAGGCGCAAATATTGGTGTGAGAGCTAATTCAATCAAGGAAACACCGCATGTTGGTGAAGCGCATATTGAAGAAGAATCAGCCGAGTGGTTCTTGTGGGAGAACAACTCCATTTGGCTCACTAACTTCACACACCATCAGGCTTCCATGCAGCTCTCAAGGAAACTCAGTTTTCACACTCTAGGCTTAATGCCCTTTGAGTGCCTAGGACTAAAATGAAGCTTGGTGATCTTCCCACACAAACCAATGCTCCACATGCAGGTTTCACATGCCACCAACTCCACATTCACAGACAACTTCAGCGCCAAAGCCGTTTTCAGATAGCCCTCAATACAAAGGCTCTAGGCGCAAATATTGGTGTGAGAGCAAATTCAATCAAGGAAACACTGCATGTTGGTGAAGCGCATATTGAAGAAGAATCAGCCGAGTGGTTCTTGTGGGAGAACAACTCCATTTGGCTCACTAACTTCACACACCATCAGGCTTCCAAGCAGCTCTCAAGGAAACTCAGCTTTCACACTGTAGGCTTAATGCCCTTTGAATGCCTAGGACTGAAATGAAGGTTGGTGAACTTCCCACACAAACCAATGCTCCACATGCGGGTTTCACATGCCACCAACTCCACATTCACAGACAACTTCCTAGCCAAAGCCGTTTTCAGATAGCCCTCAATACAAAGGCTCTAGGCGCAAAAATTGGTGTGAGAGCTAATTCAATCAAGGAAACACTGCATGTTGGTGAAGCGCATATTGAAGAAGAATCAGCCGAGTGGTTCTTGTGGGAGAACAACTCCATTTGGCTCACTAACTTCACACAAAATCAGGCTTCCAAGCAGCTCTCAAGGAAACTCAGCTTTCACACTCTAGCCTAAATGCCCTATGAGTGCATTATCTAGGAATGAACCTGGTAGAGAATCCCACACAAACCAATGCTCCACATGCGGGTTTCACATGCTACCAACTCGACATTCACAGACAACTTCCTGGCCAAGGCGTTTTCATTTAGCCCTCAATGCAAAGGCTCTAGGTGCAAATATTCGTTTGAGAGCTATTTCAATCAAGGAAACACTCCATGTTGGTGAAGCGCATATTGAAGAAGAATCATCCGAGTGGTTCTTGTGGGAGAACAACTCCATTTGGCTCACTAACTTCACACACCATCAGGCTTCCAAGGAGCTCTCAAGGAAACAGCTTTCACAATCTAGGCTCAATGCCCTTTGAGTGCCTAGGACTGAAATGAAGCTTGGTGAGTATCCCACACAAACCAATGCTCCACATGCGGGTTTCACATGCAACCAACTCCACATTCACAGACAACTTCCTAGCCAAAGCCGTATTCAGATAGCGCTCAATGCAAAGGCTCTAGGCGCAAATATTGGTGTGAGAGCTAATTCAATCAAGGAAACACTGCATGTTGGTGAAGCACATATTGAAGAAGAATCAGCCGAGTGGTTCTTGTGGGAGAACAACTCCATTTGGCTCACTAACTTCACACACCATCAGGCTTCCAAGCAGCTCTCAAGGAAACTCAGTTTTCACACTCTAGGCTTAATGCCCTTTGAGTGCATTATCTAGGAATGAACCTGGTAGAGCATCCCACAGAAACCAATGCTCCACATGCGGG
Source organism: Ochotona princeps (assembly GCF_030435755.1). Classification (NCBI taxonomy): domain Eukaryota; kingdom Metazoa; phylum Chordata; class Mammalia; order Lagomorpha; family Ochotonidae; genus Ochotona; species Ochotona princeps. Next base: position 54,403 of record NW_026701004.1, read on the forward strand.
TTTCACATGCCACCAACTCCTCATTCACAGACAACTTCCTAGCCAAAGCCGTTTTCAGATAGCCCTCAATACAAAGGCTCTAGGTACAAATTTTGGTGTGAGAGCTATTTCAATCAATGAAACACTGCATGTTGGTGAAGCACATATTGAAGAAGAATCAGCCGAGTGGTTCTTGTGGGAGAACAATTCCATTTGGCTCACTAACTTCACACACCATCAGGCTTCCAAGCAGCTCTCAAGTGAACTCAGCTTTCACACTCTAGGCTTAATGCCCTTTGAGTGCCTAGGACTGAAATGAAGCTTGGTGAGCTTCCCACACAAACCAATGCTCCACATGCGGGTTTCACATGCCACCAACTCCACATTCACAGACAACTTCAGCGCCAAAGCTGTTTTGAGATAGCTAAAATACAAAGGCTCTAGGAGCAAATATTGGTGTGAGAGCTAACTCAATCAAGGAAACACTGCATGTTGGTGAAGCACATATTGAAGAAGAATCAGTCGAGTGGTTCTTGTGGGAGAACAACTCCATTTGGCTCACTAACGTCACACACCATCAGGCTTCCAAGCAGCTCTCAAGGAAACTCAGTTTTCACACTCTAGGCTTAATGCCCTTTGAGTGCATTATCTAGGAATGAACCTGGTAGAGCATCCCACAGAAACCAATGCTCCACATGCGTGTTTCACATGCCACCAACTCCACATTCACAGACAACTTCCTAGCCAAAGCCGTTTTCAGATAGCCCTCAATACAAAGGCTCTAGGTGCAAATATTGGTGTGAGAGCTAATTCAATCAAGGAAACACTGCATGTTGGTGAAGCGCATATTGAAGAAGAATCAGCCGAGTGGTTCTTGTGGGAGAACAACTCCATTTGGCTCACTAACTTCACACACCATCAGGCTTCCAAGCAGCTCTCAAGGAAACTCAGCTTTCACACTCTAGACTTAATGCCCTTTCAGTGCCTAGGACTGAAATGAACCTTGTTGAGCTTCCCACACAAACCAATGCTCCACATGCGGGTTTCACATGCCACCAACTCCACATTCACAGACAACTTCAGTGCCAAAGCCGTTTTCAGATATCCCTCAACACAAAGGTTCTAGGTGCAAATATTGGTGTGAGAGCTAATTCAATCAAGGAAACACTCCATGTTGGTGAAGCGCATATTGAAGAAGAATCAGCCGAGTGGTTCTTGTGGGAGAACAACTCCATTTGGCTCACTAACTTCACACACCATCAGGCTTCCAAGCAGCTCTCAAGGAAACTCAGCTTTCACAATCTAGCCTTAACGCCCTTTGAGTGCCTAGGACTGAAATGAAGCTTGGTGAGCTTCCCACACAAACCAATGCTCCACATGCGGGTTTCACATGCCACCAACTTCACATTCACAAGCAACTTCCGCGCCAAAGCTGTTTTCAGATAGCCCTCAATACAAAGGCTCTAGCCGCAAATATTTGTGTGAGAGCTAATTCAATCAAGGAAACACTGCATGTTTGTGAAGCGCATATTGAAGAAGAATCAGCCGAGTGGTTCTTGTGGGAGAACAACTCCATTTGTCTCACTTACTTCACACACCATCAGGCTTCCAAGCAGCTCTCAAGGAAACTCAGTTTTCACACTCTAGGCCTAATGACCTTTGAGTGCATTATCTAGGAATGAAACTGGTAGAGCATCCCACACAAACCAATGCTCCACATGCGGGTTTTACATGCCACCAACTCCACATTCACAGACAACTTCCTAGCCAAAGCCCTTTTCAGATATCCCTCAATACAAAGGCTCTAGGTGCAAATATTGGTGTGAGAGCTAATTCAATCAAGGAAACAGTGGATGTTGGTGAAGCGCATATTGAAGAAGAATCAGCCGAGTGGTTCTTGTGGGAGAACAACTCCATTTGGCTCACTAACTTCACACACCATCAGGCTTCCAAGCAGCTCTCAAGGAAACTCAGCTTTCACACTCTAGGCTTAACGCCCTTTGAGTGCATTATCTAGGAATGAACCTGGTAGAGCATCCCACAGAAACCAATGCTCCACATGCGGGTTTCACATGCCACCAACTCCACATTCACAGACAACTTCCTAGCCAAAGCCGTTTTCAGATAGCCCTCAATACAAAGGCTCTAGGTGCAAATATTGGTGTGAGAGCTAACTCAATCAAGGAAACACTGCATGTTGGTGAAGCGCATATTGAAGAAGAATCAGCCGAGTGGTTCTTGTGGGAGAACAACTCCATTTGGCTCACTAACTTCACACACCATCAGGCTTCCAAGCAGCTCTCAAGGAAACTCAGCTTTCACACTCTAGGCTTAATGCCCTTTGAGTGCCTAGGACTGAAATGAAGCTTGGTGAGCTTCCCACACAAACCAATGCTCCACATGCAGGTTTCACATGCCACCAACTCCACATTCACAGACAACTTCCTAGCCAAAGCCGTTTTCAGATAGCCCTCAATACAAAGGCTCTAGGCACAAATTTTGGTGTGAGAGCAAATTCAATCAAGGAAACACTGCATGTTGGTGAAGCGCATATTGAAGAAGAATCAGCCGAGTGGTTCTTGTGGGAGAACAACTCCATTTGGCTCACTAACTTCACACACCATCAGGCTTCCAAGCAGCTCTCAAGGAAACTCAGCTTTCACACTCTAGGATTAATCCCTTTGAGTGCATTATCTAGTAATGAACCTGGTAGAGCATCCCACACAAACCAATGCTCCAATGCGGGTTTCACATGCTACCAACTCGACATTCACAGACAACTTCCTAGCCAAGGCGTTTTCATTTAGCCCTCAATGCAAAGGCTCTAGGTGCAAATATTGCTGTGAGAGCTATTTCAATCAAGGAAACACTCCATGTTGGTGAAGCGCATATTGAAGAAGAATCAGCCGAGTGGTGCTTTTGGGAGAACAACTCCATTTGGCTCACTAACATCACACACCATCAGGCTTCCAAGCAGCTCTTAGGAAACAGCTTTCACAATCTAGGCTCAATGCCCTTTGAGTGCCTAGGACTGAAATGAAGCTTGGTGAGTATCCCACACAAACCAATGCTCCACATGCGGGTTTCACATGCCAACAACTCCACATTCACAGACAACTCCCTAGCCAAAGCCGTTTTCAGATAGCCCTCAATAGAAGGGTTATAAGCACAAATATTGGTGTGAGAGCTATTTCAATCAAGGAAACACTGCATGTTGGTGAAGCGCATGTTGAAGAAGAATCAGCCGAGTGGTTCTTGTGGGAGAACAACTCCATTTGGCTCACTAACTTCACACACCATCAGGCTTCCAAGCAGCTCTCAAGGAAACACAGTTTTCACAGTGTAGGCTTAATGCCCTTTGAGTGCCTAGGACTGAAATGAAGCTTGGTGAGCTTCCCACACAAACCAATGCTCCACATGCGGGTTTCACATGCCACCAACTCCACATTCACAGACAACTTCAGCGCCAAAGCCGTTTTGAGGTAGCACTCAATACAAAGGCTCTAGGCGCAAATATTGGTGTGAGAGCTAATTCAATCAAGGAAACACTGCATGTTGGTGAAGCGCATATTGAAGAAGAATCAGCCGAGTGGTTCTTGTGGGAGAACAACTCCATTTGGCTCACTAACTTCACACACCATCAGGCTTCCAAGCAGCTCTCAAGGAAACTCAGCTTTCACACTCTAGCCTAAATGCCCTATGAGTGCATTATCTAGGAATGAACCTGGTGGAGAATCCCACACAAACCAATGCTCCACATGCGGGTTTCACATGCTACCAACTCGACATTCACAGACAACTTCCTAGCCAAGGCGTTTTCATTTAGCCCTCAATGCAAAGGCTCTAGCTGCAAATATTGGTGTGAGAGCTATTTCAATCAAGGAAACACTGCATGTTGGTGAAGCGCATATTGAAGAAGTATGATCCGAGTGGTTCTTGTGGGAGAACAACTCCATTTGGCTCACTAACCTCACACACCATCAGGCTTCCAAGCAGCTCTCAAGGAAACTCAGTTTTCACACTCTAGGCTTAATGCCCTTTGAGTGCATTATCTAGGAATGAACCTGGTAGAGCATCCCACAGAAACCAATGCTCCACATGCGTGTTTCACATGCCACCAACTCCACATTCACAGACAACTTCCTAGCCAAAGCCGTTTTCAGATAGCCCTCAATACAAAGGCTCTAGGTGCAAATATTGGTGTGAGAGCTAATTCAATCAAGGAAACACTGCATGTTGGTGAAGCGCATATTGAAGAAGAATCAGCCGAGTGGTTCTTGTGGGAGAACAACTCCATTTGGCTCACTAACTTCACACACCATCAGGCTTCCAAGCAGCTCTCAAGGAAACTCAGCTTTCACACTCTAGACTTAATGCCCTTTGAGTGCCTAGGACTGAAATGAACCTTGTTGAGCTTCCCACACAAACCAATGCTCCACATGCGGGTTTCACATGCCACCAACTCCACATTCACAGACAACTTCAGTGCCGAAGCCTTTTTCAGATAGCCCTCAATACAAAGGCTCTAGGCGCAAATATTGGTGTGAGAGCAAATTCAATCAAGGAAACACTGCTTGTTGGTGAAGCGCATATTGAAGAAGAATCAGCCGAGTGGTTCTTGTGGGAGAACAACTCCATTTGGCTCACCAACTTCACACACCGTCAGGCTTCCAAGCAGCTCTCAAGGAAACTCAGTTTTCACACTCTAGGCCTAATGACCTTTGAGTGCCTTATCTAGGAATGAACCTGGTAGAGCATCCCACACAAACCAATGCTCCACATGCGGGTTTCACATGCCACCAACTCCACATTCACAGACAACTTCCTAGCCAAAGCCGTTTTCAGATAGCCCTCAATACAAAGGCTCCAGGGCCAAATATTGGTGTGAGAGCTAATTCAATCAAGGAAACACTGCATGTTGGTGAAGCGCATATTGAAGAAGAATCAGCCGAGTGGTTCTTGTGGGAGAACAACTCCATTTGGCTCACTAACTTCACACACCATCAGGCTTCCAAGCAGCTCTCAACGAAACTCAGCTTTCACACTCTAGGCTTAATGCCGTTTGAGTGCCTAGGACTGAAATGAAGCTTGGTGAACTTCCCACACAAACCAATGCTCCACATGCGGGTTTCACATGCCACCAACTCCACATTCACAGACAACTTCAGCGCCAAAGCTGTTTTGAGATAGCTAAAATACAAAGGCTCTAGGAGCAAATATTGGTGTGAGAGCTAACTCAATCAAGGAAACACTGCATGTTGGTGAAGCACATATTGAAGAAGAATCAGTCGAGTGGTTCTTGTGGGAGAACAACTCCATTTGGCTCACTAACGTCACACACCATCAGGCTTCCAAGCAGCTCTCAAGGAAACTCAGTTTTCACACTCTAGGCTTAATGCCCTTTGAGTGCATTATCTAGGAATGAACCTGGTAGAGCATCCCACAGAAACCAATGCTCCACATGCGGGTTTCACATGCCACCAACTCCACATTCACAGACAACTTCCTAGCCAAAGCCGTTTTCAGATAGCCCTCAATACAAAGGCTCTAGGTGCAAATATTGGTGTGAGAGCTAATTCAATCAAGGAAACACTGCATGTTGGTGAAGCGCATATTGAAGAAGAATCAGCCGAGTGGTTCTTGTGGGAGAACAACTCCATTTGGCTCACCAACTTCACACACCATCAGGCTTCCAAGCAGCTCTCAAGGAAACTCAGCTTTCACACTCTAGACTTAATGCCCTTTGAGTGCCTAGGACTGAAATGAACCTTGTTGAGCTTCCCACACAAACCAATGCTCCACATGCGGGTTTCACATGCCACCAACTCCACATTCACAGACAACTTCCTAGCCAAAGCCGTTTTCAGATAGCCCTCATTGCGAAGGCTCTAGGCGCAAATATTGGTGTGAGAGCTAATTCAATCAAGGAAACACTGCATGTTGGTGAAGCGCATATTGAAGAAGAATCAGCCGAGTGGTTCTTGTGGGAGAACAACTCCATTTGGCTCACTAACTTCACACACCATCAGGCTTCCAAGCAGCTCTCAAGGAAACTCAGCTTTCACACTCTAGACTTAATGCCCTTTGAGTGCCTAGGACTGAAATGAACCTTGTTGAGCTTCCCACACAAACCAATGCTCCACATGCGGGTTTCACATGCCACCAACTCCACATTCACAGACAACTTCAGTGCCAAAGCCGTTTTCAGATATCCCTCAACACAAAGGTTCTAGGTGCAAATATTGGTGTGAGAGCTAATTCAATCAAGGAAACACTGCATGTTGGTGAAGCGCATATTGAAGAAGAATCAGCCGAGTGGTTCTTGTGGGAGAACAACTCCATTTGGCTCACTAACTTCACACACCATCAGGCTTCCAAGCAGCTCTCAAGGAAACTCAGCTTTCACACTCTAGACTTAACGCCCTTTGAGTGCCTAGGACTGAAATGAAGCTTGGTGAGCTTCCCACACAAACAAATGCTCCACATGCGGGTTTCACATGCCACCAACTTCACATTCACAAGCAACTTCAGCGCCAAAGCCGTTTTCAGATAGCCCTCAATACAAAGGCTCTAGCCGCAAATATTTGTGTGAGAGCTAATTCAATCAAGGAAACACTGCATGTTGGTGAAGCGCATATTGAAGAAGAATCAGCCGAGTGGTTCCTGTGGGAGAACAACTCCATTTGGCTCACTAACTTCACACACCATCAGGCTTACAAGCAGCCCTCAAGGAAACTCAGTTTTCACACTCTAGGCCTAATGACCTTTGAGTGCATTATCTAGGAATGAAACTGGTAGAGCATCCCAAACAAACCAATGCTCCACATGTGGGTTTTACATGCCACCAACTCCACATTCACAGACAACTTCCTAGCCAAAGCCGTTTTCAGATAGCCCTCAATACAAAGGCTCTATGCGCAAATATTGGTGTGAGAGCTAATTCAATCAAGGAAACACTGCATGTTGGTGAAGCACATATTGAAGAAGAATCAGTCGAGTGGTTCTTGTGGGAGAACAACTCCATTTGGCTCACTAACTTCACACACCATCAGGCTTCCAAGCAGCTCTCAAGGAAACTCAGTTTTCACACTCTAGGCTTAACGCCCTTTGAGTGCATTATGTAGGAATGAACCTGGTAGAGCATCCCACAGAAACCAATGCTCCACATGCGGGTTTCACATGCCACCAACTCCACATTCACAGACAACTTCCTAGCCAAAGCCGTTTTCAGATAGCCCTCAATACAAAGGCTCTAGGTGCAAATATTGGTGTGAGAGCTAATTCAATCAAGGAAACACTGCATGTTGGTGAAGCGCATATTGAAGAAGAATCAGCCGAGTGGTTCTTGTGGGAGAACAACTCCATTTGGCTCACTAACTTCACACACCATCAGGCTTCCAAGCAGCTCTCAAGGAAACTCAGCTTTCACACTCTAGGCTTAATGCCCTTTGAGTGCCTAGGACTGAAATGAAGCTTGGTGAACTTCCCACAGAAACCAATGCTCCACATGCGGGTTTCACATGCCACCAACTCCACATTCACAGACAACTTCAGCGCCAAAGCCGTTTTCAGATAGCCCTCAATACAAAGGTTCTAGGCGCAAATATTGGTGTGAGAGCTAATTCAATCAAGGAAACACTGCATGTTGGTGAAGCGCATATTGAAGAAGAATCAGCCGAGTGGTTCTTGTGGGAGAACAACTCCATTTGGCTTACTAACTTCACACACCATCAGGCTTCCAAGCAGCTCTCAAGGAAACTCAGCTTTCACACTCTAGGCTTAATGCCCTTTGAGTGCCTAGGACTGAAATGAAGCTTGGTGAGCTTCCCACACAAACCAATGCTCCACATGCGGGTTTCACATGCCACCAACTCCACATTCACAAGCAACTTCAGCGCCAAAGCCCTTTTCAGATAGCCCTCAATACAAAGGATCTAGCCGCAAATATTGGTGTGAGAGCTAATCAATCAAGGAAACACTGCATGTTGGTGAAGCGCATATTGAAGAAGAATCAGCCGAGTGGTTCTTGTGGGAGAACAACTCCATTTGGCTCACTAACTTCACACACCATCAGGCTACCAAGCAGCTCTCAAGGAAACTCAGTTTTCACACTCTAGGCTTAATCCCCTTTGAGTGCATTATCTAGGAATGAACCTGGTTGAGCATCCCACAGAAACCAATGCTCCACATGCGGGTTTCACATGCCACCAACTCCACATTCACAGACAACTTCCTAGCCAAAGCCGTTTTCAGATAGCCCTCAATACAAAGGCTCTAGGTGCAAATATTGGTGTGAGAGCTAATTCAATCAAGGAAACACTGCATGTTGGTGAAGCGCATATTGAAGAAGAATCAGCCGAGTGGTTCTTGTGGGAGAACAACTCCATTTGGCTCACTAACTTCACACACCATCAGGCTTCCAAGCAGCTCTCAAGGAAACTCAGTTTTCACACTCTAGGCCTAATGACCTTTGAGTGCATTATCTAGGAATGAAACTGGTAGAGCATCCCAAACAAACCAATGCTCAACATGTGGGTTTTACATGCCACCAACTCCACATTCACAGACAACTTCCTAGCCAAAGCCGTTTTCAGATAGCCCTCAATACAAAGGCTCTAGGCGCAAATATTGGTGTGAGAGCTATTTCAATCAAGGAAACACTGCATGATGGTGAAGCACATATTGGAGCAGAATCAGTCGAGTGGTTCTTGTGGGAGAACAACTCCATTTGGCTCACTAACTTCACACACCATCAGCCTTCCAAGCAGCTCTCAAGGAAACTCAGTTTTCACACTCTAGGCTTAACGCCCTTTGAGTGCATTATGTAGGAATGAACCTGGTAGAGCATCCCACAGAAACCAATGCTCCACATGCGGGTTTCACATGCCACCAACTCCACATTCACAGACAACTTCCTAGCCAAAGCCGTTTTCAGATAGCCCTCAATACAAAGGCTCTAGGTGCAAATATTGGTGTGAGAGCTAATTCAATCAAGGAAACACTGCATGTTGGTGAAGCGCATATTGAAGAAGAATCAGCCGAGTGGTTCTTGTGGGAGAACAACTCCATTTGGCTCACTAACTTCACACACCATCAGGCTTCCAAGCAGCTCTCAAGGAAACTCAGCTTTCACACTCTAGGCTTAATGCCCTTTGAGTGCCTAGGACTGAAATGAAGCTTGTTGATCTTCCCACAGAAACCAATGCTCCACATGCGGGTTTCACATGCCACCAACTCCACATTCACAGACAACTTCAGCGCCAAAGCCGTTTTCAGATAGCCCTCAATACAAAGGCTCTAGGCGCATATATTGGTGTGAGAGCTAATTCAATCAAGGAAACACTGCATGTTGGTGAAGCGCATATTGAAGAAGAATCAGCCGAGTGGTTCTTGTGGGAGAACAACTCCATTTGGCTTACTAACTTCACACACCATCAGGCTTCGAAGCAGCTCTCAAGGAAACTCAGCTTTCACACTCTAGGCTTAATGCCCTTTGAGTGCCTAGGACTGAAATGAAGCTTGGTGAGCTTCCCACACAAACCAATGCTCCACATGCGGGTTTCACATGCCACCAACTCCACATTCACAAGCAACTTCAGCGCCAAAGCCCTTTTCAGATAGCCCTCAATACAAAGGCTCTAGCCGCAAATATTGGTGTGAGAGCTAATCAATCAAGGAAACACTGCATGTTGGTGAAGCGCATATTGAAGAAGAATCAGCCGAGTGGTTCTTGTGGGAGAACAACTCCATTTGCCTCACTAACTTCACACACCATCAGGCTTCCAAGCAGCTCTCAAGGAAACTCAGCTTTCACACTCTAGGCTTAACGCCCTTTGAGTGCATTATCTAGGAATGAACCTGGTTGAGCATCCCACAGAAACCAATGCTCCACATGCGGGTTTCACATGCCACCAACTCCACATTCACAGACAACTTCCTAGCCAAAGCCGTTTTCAGATAGCCCTCAATACAAAGGCTCTAGGTGCAAATATTGGTGTGAGAGCTAATTCAATCAAGGAAACACTGCATGTTGGTGAAGCGCATATTGAAGAAGAATCAGCCGAGTGGTTCTTGTGGGAGAACAACTCCATTTGGCTCACTAACTTCACACACCATCAGGCTTCTAAGCAGCTCTCAAGGAAACTCAGTTTTCACACTCTAGGCCTAATGACCTTTGAGTGCATTATCTAGGAATGAAACTTGTAGAGCATCCCACACAAACCAATGCTCCACATGCGGGTTTCACATGCCACCAACTCCACATTCACAGACAACTTCCTAGCCAAAGCCGTTTTCAGATATCCCTCAATACAAAGGCTCTAGGTGCAAATATTGGTGTGAGAGCTAATTCAATCAAGGAAACACTGCATGTTGCTGAAGCGCATATTGAAAAAGAATCAGCCGAGTGGTTCTTTTGGGAGAACAACTCCATTTGGCTCACTAACTTCACACACCATCAGGCTTCGAAGCAGCTCTCAAGGAAACTCAGTTTTCACACTCTAGGCTTAACGCCCTTTGAGTGCCTAGGACTGAAATGAAGCTTAGTGAGCTTCCCACACAAAGCAATGCTCCACATGCGGGTTTCACATGCCACCAACTCCACATTCACAGACAACTTCCTAGCCAAAGCCCTTTTCAGATAGCCCTCAATACAAAGGCTCTAGGTGCAAATATTGGTGTGAGAGCTAATTCAATCAAGGAAACACTGCATGTTGGTGAAGCGCATATTGAAGAAGAATCAGCCGAGTGGTTCTTGTGGGAGAAGAACTCCATTTGGCTCACTAACTTCACACACCATCAGGCTTCCAAGCAGCTCTCAAGGAAACTCAGTTTTACACTATAGGATTAGTCCCTTTGAGTGCATTTTCTAGGAATGAACCTGGTAGAGCATCCCACACAAACCAATGCTCCACATGCGGGTTTCACATGCCACCAACTCCAGATTCACAGGCAACTTCAGGACCAAAGCCGTTTTCAGATAGCCCTCAATACAAAGGCTCTAGGTGCAAATATTGGTGTGAGAGCTAATTCAATCAAGGAAACACTGCATGTTGGTGAAGCGCATATTGAAGAACAATCAGCCGAGTGGTTCTTGTGGGAGAACAACTCCATTTGGCTCACTAACTTCACACACCATCAGGCTTCCAAGCAGCTCTCAAGGAAACTCAGCTTTCACACTCTAGGCTTAATGCCCTTTGAGTGCCTAGGACTGAAATGAAGCTTGGTGAGCTTCCCACAGAAACCAATGCTCCACATGTGGGTTTCACATGCCACCAACTCCACATTCACAGACAACTTCCTAGCTAAAGCCGTTTTCAGATAGCCCTCAATACAAAGGCTCTAGGAGCAAATATTGGTGTGAGAGCTAACCCAATCAAGGAAACACTGCATGTTGGTGAAGTGCATATTGAAGAAGAATCAGCCGAGTGATTCTTGTGGGAGAACAACTCCATTTGGCTTACTAACTTCACACACCATCAGGCTTCCAAGCATCTCTCAAGGAAACTCAGCTTTCACACTCTAGGCTTAATGCCTTTGAGTGCATTATCTAGGAATGAATCTGTTAGAGCATCCCGCACAAACCAATGCTCCACCTGCGGGTTTCACATGCCACCAACTCCACATTCACGGACAACTTCAGCGCCAAAGCCGTTTTCAGATAGCCCTCAACACAAAGGCTCTAGGCGCAAATATTGTTGTGAGAGCTAATTCAATCAAGGAAACACTGCATGCTGGTGAAGGGCCTATTGAAGAAGAATCAGCCGTGTGGTTCTTGTGGAAGAACTCCATTTGGCTCACTAACTTCACACACCATCCTGCTTCCAAGCAGCTCTCAAGCAAACTCAGCTTTCACACTCTAGGCTTAATGCCCTTTGAGTCCTTAGACTGAAATGAAGCTTGGTGAGCTTCCCACACAAACCAATGCTCCACATGCGGGTTTCACATGCCACCAACTCCACATTCACAGACAACTTCAGCGCCAAAGCCGTTTTCAGATAGCCCTCAATACAAAGGCTGTAGGCGCAAATATTGGTGTGAGAGCTAATTCAATCAAGGAAACACTGCATGTTGGTGAAGCACATATTGAAGAAGAATCAGCCGAGTGGTTCTTGTGGGAGAACAACTCCATTTGGCTCACTAACTTCACACACCATCAGGCTTCCAAGCAGCTCTCAAGGAAACTTAGTTTTCACACTCTAGGCTTAATGCCCTTTGAGTGCATTATCTAGGAAAGAACCTTGTAGAGCATCCCACACAAACCAAAGCTCCAGAAGCAGGTTTCACATGCCACCAACTCCACATTCACAGACAACTTCAGCGCCAAAGCCGTTTTCAGATAGCCCTCAATACAAAGGCTCTAGGCGCAAATATTGGTTTGAGAGCTAATTCAATCAAGGAAACACTGCATGTAACCCATGCTCCACATGCGGGTTTCACATGCCACCAACTCAACATTCACTGACAAGTTCAACGCCAAAGCCGTTTTCAGATAGCCCTCAATACAAAGGCTCTAGGCGCAAATATTGGTGTGAGAGCTAATTCAATCAAGGAAACACTGCATGTAACCCATGCTCCACATGCGGGTTTCACATGCCACCAACTCCACATTCACAGACAACTTCCTAGCCAAAGAAGTTTTCAGATAGCCCTCAATACAAAGGCTCTAGGCTCAAATATTGGTGTGAGAGCTAATTCAATTAAGGAAACACTGCATGTTGGTGAAGCGCATATTGAAGAAGAATCAGCCGAGTGGTTCTTGTGGGAGAACAACTCCATTTGGCTCACTAACTTCACACACCATCAGGCTTCCAAGCAGCTCTCAAGTAAACTCAGCTTTCACACTCTAGGCTTAATGCCCTTTGAGTGCCTAGGACTGAAATGAAGCTTGGTGAGCTTCCCACACAAACCAATGCTCCACATGCGGGTTTCACATGCCACCAACTCCACATTCACAGACAACTTCAGCGCCAAAGCCGTTTTCAGATAGCCCTCAATGCGAAGGCTCTAGGCACAAATATTGGTGTGAGAGCTAATTCAATCAAGGAAACACTGCATGTTGGTGAAGCGCATATTGAAGAAGAATCAGCCGAGTGGTTCTAGTGGGAGAACAACTCCATTTGGCTCACTAACTTCACACACCATCAGGCTTCCAAGCAGCTCTCAAGGAAACTCAGCTTTCACACTCTAGGCTTAATGCCCTTTGAGTGCCTTTGACTGAAATGAAGCTTGATGAGCTTCCGACACAAACCAATGCTCCATATGCGGGTTTCAAATGCCACCAACTGCACATTCACAGACAACTTTCTAGCCAAAGCCGTTTTCAGATAGCCCTCAATACAAAGGATCTAGGCGCAAATATTGGTGTGAGAGCTAATTCAATCAAGGAAACACTGCATGTTGGTGAAGCGCATATTGAAGAAGAATCAGCCGAGTGGTTCTTGTGGGAGAACAACTCCATTTGGCTCACTAACTTCACACACCATCAGGCTTCCAAGCAGCTCTCAAGGAAACTCAATTTTCACATTCTAGGCTTAATACACTTTGAGTGCATTATCTGGGAATGAACCTGGTAGAGCATCTCACACAAAACAATGTTCCACATGTGGGTTTCACATGCCACCAACTTCACATTCACAGACAACTTCAGCGTCAAAGCCGTTTTCAGATAGCCCTCAATACAAAGGCTCTAGGCCCAAATATTGGTGTGAGAGCTATTTCAATCAATGAAACAGTGCATGTTGGTGAAGCGCATATTGAAGAAGAATCAGCAGAGTGGTTCTTGTGCGAGAACAATTCCATTTGGCTCACTAACTTCACACACCATCAGGCTTCCAAGCAGCTCTCAAGGAAACTCAGCTTTCACATTCTAGGCTTAATGCCCTTTGAGTGCCTAGGACTGAAATGATGATTGGTGAGATTCCTACATAAACCAATGCTCCACCTGCGGGTTTCACATGCTACCAACTCCACATTCACAGACAACTTCCTAGCCAAAGCCGTTTTCAGATAGCCCTCTATACAAAGGCTCTAGCCGCAAATATTGGTGTGAGAACTAATTCAATCCAGGAAACACTGTATGTTGGTGAAGCGCATATTGAAGAAGAATCAGCCGAGTGGTTCTAATGGGAGAACAACTCCATTTGGCTCACTAACTTCACACACCACCAGGCTTCCATGCAGCTCTCAAGGAAACTCAGCATTCACACTCTAGGCTTAATGCCCTTTGAGTGCATTAGCTGGAATGAACCTGGTAGAGCATCCCACAGAAACCAATGCTCCACATGCGGGTTTCACATGCCACCAACTCCTCATTCACAGACAACTTCAGCGCCAAAGCCGTTTTCAGATAGCCCTCAATACAATGGCTCTAGGCGAAAATATTGGTGTGAGAGCTAATTCAATCAAGGAAACACTGCATGTAACCAATGCTCCACATGCGGGTTTCACATGCCACCAACTCCAGATTCACAGGCAACTTCAGGGCCAAAGCCGTTTTCAGATAGCCCTCAATACAAAGGCTCTAGGTGCAAATATTGGTGTGAGAGCTAATTCAATCAAGGAAACATTGCATGTTGGTGAAGCGCATATTGAAGAACAATCAGCCGAGTGGTTCTTGTGGGAGAACAACTCCATTTGGCTCACTAACTTCACACACCATCAGGCTTCCAAGCAGCTCTCAAGGAAACTCAGCTTTCACACTCTAGGCTTAATGCCCTTTGAGTGCCTAGGACTGAAATGAAGCTTGGTGAGCTTCCCACACAAACCAATGCTCCACATGCGGGTTTCACATGCCACCAACTCCACATTCACAGACAACTTCCTAGCCAGAGCTGTTTTCAGATAGCCCTCAATACAAAGGCTCCAGGCGCAAATATTGGTGTGAGAGGTAATTAAATCAAGGAAACACTGCATGTTGGTGAAGCGCATATTGAAGAAGAATCAGCCGAGTGGTTCTTGTGGGAAAACAACTCCATTTGGCTCACTAACTTCACACACCATCAGGCTTCCAAGCAGCTCTCAAGGAAACTCAGTTATCGCACTCTAGGCTTAATGCCCTTTGAGTGCATTATCTCGGAATGAAGCTTGGTAGAGCATCCCACACAAACCAATGCTCCACATGTGGGTTTCACATGTACCAACTAAACATTCACAATTTCCTAGCTAAAGCCGTTTTAAGATAGCCCTCAATACAAAGGAACTAGGCGCAAATATTGGTGTGAGAGCTAATTCAATCAAGGAAACACTGCATGTTGGTGAAGCGCATATTGAAGAAGAATCAGCCGAGTGGTTCTTGTGGGAGAACAACTCCATTTGGCTCACTAACTTCACACACCATCAGGCTTCCAAGCAGCTCTCAAGGAAACTTAGTTTTCACACTCTAGGCTTAATGCCCTTTGAGTGCATTATCTAGGAATGAACCTTGTAGAGCATCCCACACAAACCAAAGCTCCAGAAGCAGGTTTCACATGCCACCAACTCCACATTCACAGACAACTTCAGCGCCAAAGCCGTTTTCAGATAGCCCTCAATACAAAGGCTCTAGGCGCAAATATTGGTGTGAGAGCTAATTCAATCAAGGAAACACTGCATGTAACCCATGCTCCACATGCGGGTTTCACATGCCACCAACTCCACATTCACAGACAACTTCCTAGCCAAAGAAGTTTTCAGATAGCCCTCAATACAAAGGCTCTAGGCTCAAATATTGGTGTGAGAGCTAATTCAATTAAGGAAACACTGCATGTTGGTGAAGCGCATATTGAAGAAGAATCAGCCGAGTGGTTCTTGTGGGAGAACAACTCCATTTGGCTCACTAACTTCACACACCATCAGGCTTCCAAGCAGCTCTCAAGCAAACTCAGCTTTCACACTCTAGTCTTCATGCCCTTTGAGTGCCCAGGATTGAAATGAACCATGGGGAGATTCCACACAAACCAATGCTCCACATGCGGGTTTCACATGCCACCAACTCCACATTCACAGACAACTTCAGCGCCAAAGCCGTATTCAGATAGCCCTCAATGCAAAGGCTCTAGGCGCAAATATTGGTGTGAGAGCTAATTCAATAAGGAAACACTGCAGGTTGGTGAAGCGCATATTGAAGAAGAATCAGCCGAGTGGTTCTTGTGGGAGAACAACTCCATTTGGCTCACTAACTTCACACACCATCAGGCTTCCAAGCAGCTCTCAAGGAAACTCAGCTTTCACACTCTAGGCTTAATGCCCTTTGAGAGAATTATGTAGGAATGAACCTGGTAGAACATCCCACACAAACCAATGCTCCACATGCGGGTTTCACATGCCACCAACTCCACATTCACAGACAACTTCCTAGCCAAAGCCGTTTTCAGATAGAACTCAATACAAAGGCTCCAGGCGCAAATATTGGTGTGAGAGCTAATTCAATCAAGGAAACACTGCATGTTGGTGAAGCGCATATTGAAGAAGAATCAGCCGAGTGGTTCTTGTGGGAGAACAACTCCATTTGGCTCACTAACTTCACACATGAAGAAGCTTCCAAGCAGCTCTCAAGCAAACTCAGCTTTCACACTCTAGGCTTAATGCCCTTTGAGTGCCTAGGACTGAATGAAGCTTGGTGAGCATCCCACACAAACCAATGCTCCACATGCGGGTTTCACATGCCAACAACTCCACATTCACAGACAACTTCAGCGCCAAAGCCGTTTTCAGATAGCCCTCAATACAAAGGCTGTAGGCGCAAATATTGGTGTGAGAGCTAATTCAATCAAGAAAACACTGCATGTAACCAATGCTCCACATGCAGGTTTCACATGCCACCAACTCCACATTCACAGACAACTTCAGCGCCAAAGCCATTTCAGATAGCCCTCAATACAAAGGCTCTAGGTGCAAATATTAGTGTGAGAGCTAATTCAATCAAGGAAACACTGCATGTTGGTGAAGCGCATATTGAAGAAGAATCAGCCGAGTTGTTCTTGTGGGAGAACAACTCCATTTGGCTCACTAACTTCACACACCATCAGGCTTCCAAGCAGCTCTCAAGGAAACTCAGTTTTCACACTCTAGGCTTAATGCCCTTTGAGTGAATTATCTAGGACTGAAATGAAGCGTAGTGAGCATCCCACACAAACCAATGCTCCACATGCGGATTTCACATGCCACCAAATCCACATTCACAGACAACTTTCTAGATAAAGCCGTTTTCAGATAGCCCTCAATACAAAGGCTCCAGGCGCAAATATTGGTGTGAGAGCTAATTCAATCAAGGAAACACTGCATCTAACCAATGCTCCACATGTGGGTTTCACATGCCACCAACTCCACATTCACAGACAACTTCAGTGCCAAAGCCATTTCAGATTGCCCTCAATGCAAAGGCTCTAGGCGCAAATATTGGTGTGAGTGCTAATTCAATCAAGGAAACACTGCATGTTGGTGAAGCGCATATTGAAGAAGAATCAGCCGAGTGGTTCTTGTGGGAGAACAACTCCATTTGGCTTACTAACTTCTCACATGACCAAGCTTCCAAGCAGCTCTCAAGGAAACTCAGCTTTCACACTCTAGGCTTAATGGCCTTTGAGTGCATTATCTAGGACTGAAATGAAGCTTAGTGAGCATCGCACACAAACCAATGCTCCACATGCGGGTTTCACATGCCACCAACTCCACATTCACAGACAACTTCAGCGTAAAAAAGCTGTTTTCAGATAGCCCTCAATGCGAAGGCTCTAGGCGCAAATATTGATGTGAGAGCTAATTCAATCAAGGAAACACTGCATTTAACCAATGCTCCACATGCGGATTTCACATGCCAACATCTCCACATTCACAGACAACTTCCCAGCCAAAGCCGTTTTCAGATAGCCCTCAATGCAAAGGCTCTAGGCGCAAATATTGGTGTGAGAGCTAATTCAATCACGGAAACACTGCATGTTGGTGAAGCGCATATTGAAGAAGAATCAGCCGAGTTTTTCTTGTGGTAGAACAACTCCATTTGGCTCACTAACGTCACACACCATCAGGCTTCCAAGCAGCTCTCAAGCAAACTCAGTTTTCACACTCTAGGTTTAATGCCCGTTGAGAGAATTATGTAGGAATGAACCTGGTAGAGCATCCCACACAAACCAATGCTCCACATGCGGGTTTCACATGTCACCAACTCCACATTCACAGACAACTTCAGCTCCAAAGCTGTTTTCAGATAGCCCTCAATACAAAGGCTCTAGGCGCAAATACTGGTGTGAGAACTAATTCAATCAAGGAAACACTGCATGTTGGTGAAGCGCATATTGAAGAAGAATCAGCCGAGTGGTTCTAGTGGGAGAACAACTCCATTTGGCTCACTAACTTCACGCACCATCAGTCTTCCAAGCAGCTCTGAAGGAAACTCAGTTTTCACACTGCAGGCTTAATGCCCTTTGAGTGCCTAGGACTGAAATGAAGCTTGGTGAGCATCCCACACAAACCAATGCTCCACATGCGGGTTTCACATGCCACCAACTCCACATTCACAGACAACTTCAGCGCCAAAGCCGTTTTCAGATAGCCCTCAATAGAAGGGCTCTAAGCGCAAATATTGGTGTGAGAGCTAATTCAATCAAGGAAACACTGCATGTAACCGATGCTCCACATGCGTTTTTCACATGCCACCAACTCCACATTCACAGAAAACTTCAGGCCAAAGCCGTTTTCAGATAGGCCTCAATACAAAGGATGTAGGCGCAAATATTGGTGTGAGAGCTAATTCAATCAAGGAAACACTGCATGTTGGTGAAGCGCATATTGAAGAAGGATCAACCGAGTGGTTCTTGTGGGAGAACAACTCCATTCGGCTCCCTAACTTCACACACCATCAGGCTTCCAAGCAGCTCTTAAGGAAACTCAGCTTTCACACTCTACGCTTAATGCCCTTTGAGTGCATTATGTAGGAATGAACCTGGTAGAGCATCCCACACAAACAAATGCTCCACATGCGGTTTTCACATGCTACCAACTCCACATTCACAGACAACTTCAGCGCCAAAGCCGTATTGAGATAGCCCTCAATACAAAGGCTCCAGGCTCAAATATTGGTGTGAGAGCTAATTCAATCAAGGAAACACTGCATGTAACCAATGCTCCACATGCGTGTTTCACATGCCACCAACTCCACATTCACAGACAACTCCTAGCCAAAGCGGTTCTCAGATAGCCCTCAATGCAAAGGCTCCAGGCGCAAATATTGGTGTGAGAGCTAATTCAATCAAGGAAACACTGCATGTTGGTGAAGCGCATATTGAAGAAGAATCAGCCTAGTTGTTCTTGTGGGAGAACAACTCCATTCGGCTCCCTAACTTCACACACCATCAGGCTTCCAAGCAGCTCTCAAGAAAACTCAGTTTTCGTACTCTATGCTTAATGCCCTTTAGAACCTAGGACTGAAATGAAGCTTGGTGAACTTCCCACACAAACCAATGCTCCGCATGCGGGTTTCACATGCCACCAACTCCACATTCACAGACAACTTCAGCGCCAAATCCGTTTTCAGATAGCCCTGAATACAAAGGCTCTAGGCACAAATATTGGTGTGAGAGCTAATTCAATCAAGGAAACAATGGATGTTGGTGAAGCGCATATTGAAGAAGAATCAGCCGAGTGGTTCTTGTGGGAGAACAACTCCATTTGGCTCACTAACTTCACACACCATCAGGCTTCCAAGCAGCTCTCAAGGAAACTCAGTTTTCACACTCTAGGCTTAATGCCCATTGAGTGCATTATCTAGGAATGAACCTGGTAGAGCATCCCACACAAACCAATGCTCCACATGCGGGTTTCACATGCCACCAACTCCACCTTCACAGACAACTTCAGCGCCAAAGCCATTTTCAGATAGCCCTCAATACAAGGGCTCTAGGCGCAAATATTGCTGTGAGAGCTAATTCAATCAAGGAAACACTGCATTTAACCAATGCTCCACATGCGGATTTCACATGCCACCAACTCCACCTTCACAGACAACTTCAGCGCCAAAGCCATTTTCATATAGCCCTCAATACATAGGCTCTAGGCGCAAATATTTGTGTGAGAGCTAATTCAATCAAGGAAACACTGCATGTTGGTGAAGCGCATATTGAAGAAGAATCAGCCGAGTGGTTCTTGTGGGAGAACAACTGCATTTGGCTCACTAACTTCACACACCATCAGGCTTCCAAGCAGCTCTCAAGGAAACTCAGTTTTCACACTCTAGGCTTAATGCCCTTTGAGTGCATTATCTAGGACTGAAATGAAGCTTGGTGAGCTTCCCACACAAACCAATGCTCCACATGCGGGTTTCACATGCCACCAACTCCACATTCACAGTCAACTTCCTAGCCAAAACCGTTTTCAGATAGCCCTCAATACAAACACTTCAGGCGCAAATATTGGTGTGAGAGCTAATTCAATCAAGGAAACACTGCATGTAACCAATGCTCCACATGCGGGTTTCACATGCCACCAACTCCACATTCACAGACAACTTCAACGCCAAAGCCGTTTTCAGATAGCCCTCAATAAAAAGTCTCTAGGAACAAATATTGGTGTGAGAGCTAATTCAATTAAGGAAACACTACATGTTGGTGAAGCGCATATTGAAGAAGAATCAGCCGAGTGGTTCTTGTGGGAGAACAACTCCATTTGGCTCACTAACTTCACACCGATCAGGCTTCCAAGCAGGTCTTGAAGGAAACTCAGCTTTCACACTCTAGGCTTAATGCCATTTGAGTGCATTATCTACTACTGCAATGAAGCGTAGTGAGCATCCCACACAAACCAATGCTCCACATACGGGTTGCACATGCCACAAACTCCACATTCACAGACAACTTCCTAGCCAAAGCCGTTTTCAGATTGCCCTCAATACAAAGGCTCTAGGTGCAAATATTGGTGTGAGAGCCAATTTAATCAAGAAAACACTGCATGTAACCAATGCTCCACATGCAGGTTACACATGCCACCAACTCCACATTCAGAGACAACTTCAGCGCCAAAGCTGTTTTCAGATAGCCCTTAATGCGAAGGCTCTAGGCGCAAATATTGGTGTGAGAGCTAATTCAATCAAGGAAACACTGCATTTTGGTGAAGCGCATATTGAAGAAGAATCAGCCGAGTGGTTCTTGTGGGAGAACAACTCCATTTGGCTCACTAACTTCACACAAAATCAGGCTTCCAAGCAGCTCTCAAGGAAACTCAGTTTTCACACTCTAGGCTTAATGCCCTTTGAGTGCATTATCTAGGAATGAACCTGGTAGAGCATCCCACACAAACCAATGCTCCACATGCGGGTTTCACATGCCACCAACTCCACATTCACAGACAACTTCAGCGCCAAAGCCGTTTTCAGATAGCCCTCAATGCAAAGGCTCTAGGCGCAAGTATTGGTGTGAGAGCTAATTCAATCAAGGAAACACTGCATGTTGGTGAAGCACATATTGAAGAAGAATCAGCCGAGTGGTTCTTGAGGGAGAACAATTCCATTTGGCTCACTAACTTCACACACCATCAGCGTTCCAAGCAGCTCTCAAGGAAACTCAGTTTTCACACTCTAGGCTTAATGCGCTTTGAGAGAATTATGTAGGAATGAACCTGGTAGATCATCCCACACACCCAATGCTCCACATGCGGGTTTCACATGCCACCAACTCCACATTCACTTACAACTTCAGTGCCAAAGCCGTTTTCAGATAGCCCTCAATACAAAGGCTCCAGGCGCAAATATTGGTGTGAGAGCTAATTCAATCAAGGAAACACTGCATGTTGGTGAAGCGCATATTGAAGAAGAATCAGCCGAGTGGTTCTTGTGGGAGAACAACTCCATTTGGCTCACTAAATTCACACACCATCAGGCTTCCAAGCAGCTCTCAATGAAACTCAGTTTTCACACTCTAGGCTTAATGCCCTTTGAGTGCATTATCTAGGACTGAAATGAAGCTTGGTGAGCATCCCACACAAACCAATGCTCCACATGCGGGTTTCACATGCCACCAACTCCACATTCACAGACAACTTCAGCGCCAAAGCCGTTTTCAGATAGCCCTCAATACAAAGGCTCTAGGCGCAAATATTCGTGTGAGAGCTAATTCAATGAAGGAAACACTGCATGTTGGTGAAGCGCATATTGAAGAAGAATCAGCCGAGTGGTTCTTGTGGGAGAACAACTCCATTTGGCTCCCTAACTTCACACACCATCAGTCTTCCAATCAGCTCTCAAGGAAACTCAGTTTTCACACTGCAGGTGTAATGCCCTTTGAGTGCATTATCTAGGAATGAAACTGGTAGAGCATCCCACACAAACCAATGCTCCACATGCGGGTTTCACATGCCACCAACTCCACATTCACAGACAACTTCAGCGCCAAAGCCGTTTTCAGATAGCCCTCAATGCGAAGGCTCTAGTCGCAAATATTGGTGTGAGAGCTAATTCAATCAAGGAAACACTGCATGTTGGTGAAGCGCATATTGAAGAAGAATCAGCCGAGTGGTTCTTGTGGGAGAACAACTCCATTTGTCTCACTAACTTCACACACCATCAGGCTTCCAAGCAGCTCTCAAGGAAACTCAGTTTTCACACTCTAGGCTTAATGCCCTTTGAGTGCATAGGACTTAAATGAACCATGGGGAGCTTCCCACACAAACCAATGCTCCACATGCGGGTTTCACATGCCACCAACTCCACATTCACAGACAACTTCAGCGCCAAAGCCGTTTTCAGATAGCCCTCAATGTAAAGGCTCTAGGCGCAAATATTGGTGTGAGAGCTAATTCAATCAAGGAAACACTGCATGTTGGTGAAGCGCATATTGAAGAAGAATCAGCCGAGTGGTTCTTGTGGGAGAACAACTCCATTCGGCTCCCTAACTTCACACACCACCAGGCTTCCAAGCAGCTCTCAAGGAAACTCAGTTTTCATTCTCTATGCTTAATGCCCTTTGAGTGCATTATCTAGGACTGAAATGAAGCTTAGTGAGCATCCCCCACAAACCAATGCTCCACATGCGGGTTTCACATGCCACCAACTCCACATTCACAGACAACTTCAGCGCCAAAGCCGTTTTCAGATAGCCCTCAATACAAAGGCTCTAGGCGCAAATATTGGTGTGAGAGCTAATTCAATCAAGGAAACACTGCATGTTGGTGAAGCGCATATTGAAGAAGAATCAGCCGAGTGGTTCTTGTGGGATAACAACTCCATTTGGCTCCCTAACTTCACACACCATCAGGCTTCCAAGCAGCTCTCAAGGAAACTCAGTTTTCACACTCTAGCCTTAATGCCCTTTGAGTGCATTATCTAGGAATGAAACTGGTAGAGCATCCCACACAAACCAATGCTCCACATGCGGGTTTCACATGCCACCAACTCCACATTCACAGACAACTTTCTAGATAAAGCCGTTTTCAGATAGCCCTCAATAAAAAGGCTCTAGGCGCAAATATTGGTGTGAGAGCTAATTCAATCAAGGAAACACTGCATGTTGGTGAAGCGCATGTTGAAGAAGAATCAGCCGAGTGGTTCTTGTGGGAGAACAACTCCATTTGGCTCACTAACTTCACACACCATCAGGCTTCCAAGCAGCTCTCAAGGAAACTCAGTTTTCATACTCTAGGCTTAATGCCCTTTGACTGCATTATCTAGAAATGAACCTGGTAGAGCATCCCACACAAACCAATGTTCCACATGCGGGTTTCACATGCCACCAACTCCACATTCACAGACAACTTCAGCGCCAAAGCCGTTTTCAGATAGCCCTCAATGCGAAGGCTCTATGCGCAAATATTGGTGTGAGAGCTAATTCAATCAAGGAAACACTGCATGTTGGTGAAGCGCATATTGAAGAAGAATCAGCCGAGTGGTTCTCATGGAAGAACAACTCCATTTGGCTCACTAACTTCACACACCATCAGGCTTCCAAGCAGCTCTCAAGGAAACTCAGTTTTCACACTCTAGGCTTAATCCCCTTTGAGTGCATTATCTAGGACTGAAATGAAGCTTAGTGAGCATCCCCCACAAACCAATGCTCCACATGCGGGTTTCACATGACACCAACTCCACATTCACAGACAACTTCAGCGCCAAAGCCGTTTTCAGATAGCCCTCAATACAAAGGCTCTAGGCGCAAATATTGGTGTGAGAGCTAATTCAATCAAGGAAACACTGCATGTTGGTGAAGCGCATATTGAAGAAGAATCAGCCGAGTGGTTCTTGTGGGAGAACAACTCCATTTGGCTCACTAACTTCACACACCATCAGGCTTCCAAGCAGCTCTCAAGGAAACTCAGTTTTCACACTCTAGGCTTAATGCCCTTTGAGTGCATTATCTAGGAATGAAACTGGTAGAGCATCCCACACAAACCAATGCTCCACATGCAGGTTTCACATGCCACCAACTCCACATTCACAGACAACTTTCTAGCCAAAGCCGTTTTCAGATAGCCCTCAATGTAAAGGCTCTAGGCGCAAATATTGGTGTGAGAGCTAATTCAATCAAGGAAACACTGCATGTTGGTGAAGCGCATATTGAAGAAGGATCAGCCGAGTGGTTCTTGTGGGAGAACAACTCCATTCGGCTCCCTAACTTCACACACCATCAGGCTTCCAAGCAGCTCTTAAGGAAACTCAGCTTTCACACTCTACGCTTAATGCCCTTTGAGTGCATTATGTAGGAATGAACCTGGTAGAGCATCCCACACAAACCAATGCTCCACATGCGGTTTTCACATGCTACCAACTCCACATTCACAGACAACTTCAGCGCCAAAGCCGTATTGAGATAGCCCTCAATACAAAGGCTCCAGGCTCAAATATTGGTGTGAGAGCTAATTCAATCAAGGAAACACTGCATGTAACCAATGCTCCACATGCGTGTTTCACATGCCACCAACTCCACATTCACAGACAACTTCCTAGCCAAAGCCGTTCTCAGATAGCCCTCAATGCAAAGGCTCTAGGCGCAAATATTGGTGTGAGAGCTAATTCAATCAAGGAAACACTGCATGTTGGTGAAGCGCATATTGAAGAAGAATCAGCCTAGTTGTTCTTGTGGGAGAACAACTCCATTCGGCTCCCTAACTTCACACACCATCAGGCTTCCAAGCAGCTCTCAAGAAAACTCAGTTTTCGTACTCTATGCTTAATGCCCTTTAGAACCTAGGACTGAAATGAAGCTTGGTGAACTTCCCACACAAACCAATGCTCCGCATGCGGGTTTCACATGCCACCAACTCCACATTCACAGACAACTTCAGCGCCAAATCCGTTTTCAGATAGCCCTGAATACAAAGGCTCCAGGCTCAAATATTGGTGTGAGAGCTAATTCAATCAAGGAAACACTGCATTTAACCAATGCTCCACATGCGGGTTTCACATGCCACCAACTCCACATTCACAGACAACATCAGCGCCAAAGCCGTTTTCAGATAGCCCTCAATGCAAAGGCTCTAGGCGCAAATATTGGTGTGAGAGCTAATTCAATCAAGGAAACACTGCATGTTGGTGAAGCGCATATTGAAGAAGAAACAGCCGAGTGGTTCTTGTGGGAGAACAACTCCATTTGGCTCACTAACTTCACACACCATCAGGCTTCCAAGCAGCTCTCAAGGAAACTCAGTTTTCACACACTAGGCTTAATGCCCTTTCAGTGAATTATGCAGGAATGAACCTGGTAATGCATCCCACACAAACCAATGCTCCACATGCGGGTTTCACATGCCACCAACTCCACATTCACAGACAACTTCAGCGCCAAAGCCGTTTTCAGATAGCCCTCAATACAAAGGCTCTAGGCACAAATATTGGTGTGAGAGCTAATTCAATCAAGGAAACAATGGATGTTGGTGAAGCGCATATTGAAGAAGAATCAGCCGAGTGGTTCTTGTGGGAGAACAACTCCATTTGGCTCACTAACTTCACACACCATCAGGCTTCCAAGCAGCTCTCAAGGAAACTCAGTTTTCACACTCTAGGCTTAATGCCCTTTGAGTGCATTATCTAGGACTGAAATGAAGCTTAGTGAGCATCGCACACAAACCAATGCTCCACATGCGGGTTTCACATGCCACCAACTCCACATTCACAGACAACTTCAGCGCCAAAGCCGTTTTCAGATAGCCCTCAATGAGAAGGCTCTAGGCGCAAATATTGGTGTGAGAGCTAATTCAATCAAGGAAACACTGCATGTTGGTGAAGAGCATATTGAAGAAGAATCAGCCGAGTGGTTCTTGTGGGAGAACAACCCCATTCGGCTCCCTAACTTCACACACCACCAGGCTTCCAAGCAGCTCTCAAGGAAACTCAGTTTTCACACTCTAGGCTTAATGCCCTTTGAGTGCATTATCTAGGAATGAACCTGGTAGAGCATCCCACACAAACCAATGCTCCACATGCGGGTTTCACATGCACCAACTCCACCTTCACAGACAACTTCAGCGCCAAAGCCATTTTCAGATAGCCCTCAATACAAGGGCTCTAGGCGCAAATATTGCTGTGAGAGCTAATTCAATCAAGGAAACACTGCATTTAACCAATGCTCCACATGCGGATTTCACATGCCACCAACTCCACCTTCACAGACAACTTCAGCGCCAAAGCCATTTTCAGATAGCCCTCAATACATAGGCTCTAGGCGCAAATATTTGTGTGAGAGCTAATTCAATCAAGGAAACACTGCATGTTGGTGAAGCGCATATTGAAGAAGAATCAGCCGAGTGGTTCTTGTGGGAGAACAACTGCATTTGGCTCACTAACTTCACACACCATCAGGCTTCCAAGCAGCTCTCAAGGAAACTCAGTTTTCACACTCTAGGCTTAATGCCCTTTGAGTGCATTATCTAGGACTGAAATGAAGCTTGGTGAGCTTCCCACACAAACCAATGCTCCACATGCGGGTTTCACATGCCACCAACTCCACATTCACAGTCAACTTCCTAGCCAAAACCGTTTTCAGATAGCCCTCAATACAAACACTTCAGGCGCAAATATTGGTGTGAGAGCTAATTCAATCAAGGAAACACTGCATGTAACCAATGCTCCACATGCGGGTTTCACATGCCACCAACTCCACATTCACAGACAACTTCAACGCCAAAGCCGTTTTCAGATAGCCCTCAATAAAAAGTCTCTAGGCACAAATATTGGTGTGAGAGCTAATTCAATTAAGGAAACACTGCATGTTGGTGAAGCGCATATTGAAGAAGAATCAGCCGAGTGGTTCTTGTGGGAGAACAACTCCATTTGGCTCACTAACTTCACACCGATCAGGCTTCCAAGCAGGTCTTGAAGGAAACTCAGCTTTCACACTCTAGGCTTAATGCCATTTGAGTGCATTATCTACTACTGCAAAGAAGCGTAGTGAGCATCCCACACAAACCAATGCTCCACATACGGGTTGCACATGCCACAAACTCCACATTCACAGACAACTTCCTAGCCAAAGCCGTTTTCAGATTGCCCTCAATATAAAGGCTCTAGGTGCAAATATTGGTGTGAGAGCCAATTTAATCAAGAAAACACTGCATGTAACCAATGCTCCACATGCAGGTTACACATGCCACCAACTCCACATTCACAGACAACTTCAGCGCCAAAGCTGTTTTCAGATAGCCCTTAATGCGAAGGCTCTAGGCGCAAATATTGGTGTGAGAGCTAATTCAATCAAGGAAACACTGCATGTTGGTGAAGCGCATATTGAAGAAGAATCAGCCGAGTGGTTCTTGTGGGAGAACAACTCCATTTGGCTCACTAACTTCACACAAAATCAGGCTTCCAAGCAGCTCTCAAGGAAACTCAGTTTTCACACTCTAGGCTTAATGCCCTTTGAGTGCATTATCTAGGAATGAACCTGGTAGAGCATCCCACAGCAAACCAATGCTCCACATGCGGGTTTCACATGCCACCAACTCCACATTCACAGACAACTTCAGCGCCAAGCCGTTTTCAGAAAGCCCTCAATGCAAAGGCTCTAGGCGCAAGTATTGGTGTGAGAGCTAATTCAATCAAGGAAACACTGCATGTTGGTGAAGCGCATATTGAAGAAGAATCAGCCGAGTGGTTCTTGTGGGAGAACAACTCCATTTGGCTCACTAACTTCACACCCCATCAGGCTTCCAAGCAGCTCTCAATGAAACTCAGTTTTCACACTCTAGGCTTAATGCCCTTTGAGTGTATTATCTAGGACTGAAATGAAGCTTGGTGAGCATCCCACACAAACCAATGCTCCACATGCGGGTTTCACATGCCACCAACTCCACATTCACAGACAACTTCCTAGCCAAAGCCCTTTTCAGATAGCCCTCAATACAAAGGCTCTAGGCGCAAATATTGGTGTGAGAGCTAATTCAATCAAGGAAACACTGCATGTTGGTGAAGCGCATATTGAAGAAGAATCAGCCGAGTGGTTCTTGTGGGAGAACAACTCCATTTGGCTCCCTAACTTCACACACCATCAGGCTTCCAAGCAGCTCTCAAGGAAACTCAGTTTTCACACTCTAGGCTTAATGCCCTTTGAGTGCATTATCTGCGACTGAAATGAAGCTTAGTGAGCATCCCACACAAACCAATTGCTCCACATGCGGGTTTCACATGCCACCAACTCCACATTCACAGACAACTTCAGCGCCAAAGCCGTTTTCAGACAGCCCTCAATACAAAGGCTCTAGGCGGAAATATTGGTGTGAGAGCTAATTCAACCAAGGAAACACTGCATGTTGGTGAAGCGCATTTTGAAGAAGAATCAGCCGAGTGGTTCTTGTGGGAGAACAACTCCATTTGGCTTACTAACTTGACACACTATCAGGAATAAAAGCAACTCTCAAGGAATCTCATTTTTCAAACTCTAGGCTTAATGCCCTTTGAGTGCCTAGGACTGAAATGAAGCTTGGTGAGCTTCCCACACAAACCAATGCTCCACATTCGGGTTTCACATGCCACCAACTCCACATTCACAGACAACTTCCTAGCCAAAGCCGTTTTCAGGTAGCCCTCAATGCGAAGGCTCTAGGCGCAAAAATTGGTGTGAGAGCTAATTCAATCAAGGAAACACTGCATGTTGGTGAAGCGCATATTGAAGAAGAATCAGCCGAGTGGTTCTTGTGGGAGAACAACTCCATTTGCTCACTAACTTCACGCACCATCAGGCTTCCAAGCAGCTCTCAAGGAAACTCAGTTTTCACACTCTAGGCTTAATGCCCTTTGAGTGCCTAGGACTGAAATGAAGCTTGGTGAGCTTCCCACACAAACCAATGCCTCCACATGCGGGTTTCACATGCCACCAACTCCACATTCACAGACAACTTCAGCGCCAAAAGCCCTTTTCAGATAGCCCTCAATACAAGGGCTCTAGAGCGCAAATATTGGTGTGAGAGCTAAATTCAATCAAGGAAACACTGCATGTTGGTGAAGCGCATATTGAAGAAGAATCAGCCGAGTGGTTCTCATGGAAGAACAACTCCATTTGGCTCCCTAACTTCACACACCATCAGGCTTCCAAGCAGCTCTCAAGGAAACTCAGTTTTCACACTCTAGGCTTAATGCCCTTTGAGTGCCTAGGACTGAAATGAAGCTTGCTGAGCTTCCCACACAAAGCAATGCTCCACATGCGGGTTTCACATGCCACCAACTCCACATTCACAGACAACTTCAGCGCCAAAGCAGTTTTCAGACAACCCTCAATACAATGGCTCTAGGCGCAAATATGGTGTGAGAGCTAATTCAATCAAGGAAACACTGCATGGTTGGTGAAGCGCATATTGAAGTAGAATCAGCCGAGTGGTTCTTGTGGGAGAACAACTCCATTGGGCTCACTAACTTCACACACCATCAGTCTTCCAATCAGCTCTCAAGGAAACTCAGTTTTCACACAGCAGGCGTAATGCCCTTTGAGTGCATTATCTAGGAATGAAACTGGTAGAGCATCCCACACAAACCAATGCTCCACATGCGGGTTTCACATGCCACCAACTCCACATTCACAGACAACTTCAGCGCCAAAGCCGTTTTCAGATAGCCCTCAATGCGAAGGCTCTAGGTGCAAATATTGGTGTGAGAGCTAATTCAATCAAGGAAACACTGCATGTTGGTGAAGCGCATATTGAAGAAGAATCAGCCGAGTGGTTCTTGTGGGAGAACAACTCCATTTGTCTCACTAACTTCACACACCATCAGGCTTCCAAGCAGCTCTCAAGGAAACTCAGTTTTCACACTCTAGGCTTAATGCCCTTTGAGTGCATAGGACTGAAATGAACCATGGGGAGCTTCCCACACAAACCAATGCTCCACATGCGGGTTTCACATGCCACCAACTCCACATTCACAGACAACTTCAGCGCCAAAGCCGTTTTCAGATAGCCCTCAATGTAAAGGCTCTAGGCGCAAATATTGGTGTGAGAGCTAATTCAATCAAGGAAACACTGCATGTTGGTGAAGCGCATATTGAAGAAGAATCAGCCGAGTGGTTCTTGTGGGAGAACAACTCCATTCGGCTCCCTAACTTCACACACCCACCAGGCTTCCAAGCAGCTCTCAAGGAAACTCAGTTTTCATTCTCTATGCTTAATGCCCTTTGAGTGCATTATCTAGGACTGAAATGAAGCTTAGTGAGCATCCCCCACAAACCAATGCTCCACATGCGGGTTTCACATGCCACCAACTCCACATTCACAGACAACTTCCTAGCCAAAGCCGTTTTCAGATAGCCCTCAATACAAAGGCTCTAGGCGCAAATATTGGTGTGAGAGCTAATTCAATCAAGGAAACACTGCATGTTGGTGAAGCGCATATTGAAGAAGAATCAGCCGAGTGGTTCTTGTGGGATAACAACTCCATTTGGCTCCCTAACTTCACACACCATCAGGCTTCCAAGCAGCTCTCAAGGAAACTCAGTTTTCACACTCTAGCCTTAATGCCCTTTGAGTGCATTATCTAGGAATGAAACTGGTAGAGCATCCCCACACAAACCAATGCTCCACATGCGGGTTTCACATGCCACCAACTCCACATTCACAGACAACTTTCTAGATAAAGCCGTTTTCAGATAGCCCTCAATAAAAAGGCTCTAGGCGCAAATATTGGTGTGAGAGCTAATTCAATCAAGGAAACACTGCATGTTGGTGAAGCGCATGTTGAAGAAGAATCAGCCGAGTGGTTCTTGTGGGAGAACAACTCCATTTGGCTCACTAACTTCACACACCATCAGGCTTCCAAGCAGCTCTCAAGGAAACTCAGTTTTCATACTCTAGGCTTAATGCCCTTTGAGTGAATTATGTAGGAATGAACCTGGTAGAGCATCCCACACAAACCAATGTTCCACATGCGGGTTTCACATGCCACCAACTCCACATTCACAGACAACTTCAGCGCCAAAGCCGTTTTCAGATAGCCCTCAATGCGAAGGCTCTATGCGCAAATATTGGTGTGAGAGCTAATTCAATCAAGGAAACACTGCATGTTGGTGAAGCGCATATTGAAGAAGAATCAGCCGAGTGGTTCTCATGGGAAGAACAACTCCATTTGGCTCACTAACTTCACACACCATCAGGCTTCCTAGCAGCTCTCAAGGAAACTCAGTTTTCACACTCTAGGCTTAATCCCCTTTGAGTGCATTATCTAGGACTGAAATGAAGCTTAGTGATCATCCCCCACAAACCAATGCTCCACATGCGGGTTTCACATGCCACCAACTCCACATTCACAGACAACTTCCTAGCTAAAGCCGTTTTCAGATAGCCCTCAATACAAAGGCTCTAGGCGCAAATATTGGTGTGAGAGCTAATTCAATCAAGGAAACACTGCATGTTGGTGAAGCGCATATTGAAGAAGAATCAGCCGAGTGGTTCTTGTGGGAGAACAACTCCATTTGGCTCACTAACTTCACACACCATCAGGCTTCCAAGCAGCTCTCAAGGAAACTCAGTTTTCACACTCTAGGCTTAATGCCCTTTGAGTGCATTATCTAGGAATGAAACTGGTAGAGCATCCCACACAAACCAATGCTCCACATGCAGGTTTCACATGCCACCAACTCCACATTCACAGACAACTTTCTAGCCAAAGCCGTTTTCAGATAGCCCTCAATGTAAAGGCTCTAGGCGCAAATATTGGTGTGAGAGCTAATTCAATCAAAGGAAACACTGCATGTTGGTGAAGCGCATATTGAAGAAGAATCAGCCGAGTGGTTCTTGTGGGAGAACAACTCCATTCGGCTCCCTAACTTCACACACCACCAGGCTTCCAAGCAGCTCTCAAGGAAACTCAGTTTTCATTCTCTATGCTTAATGCCCTTTGAGTGCATTATCTAGGACTGAAATGAAGCTTAGTGAGCATCCCCCACAAACCAATGCTCCACATGCGGGTTTCACATGCCACCAACTCCACATTCACAGACAACTTCAGCGCCAAAGCCGTTTTCAGATAGCCCTCAATACAAAGGCTCTAGGCGCAAATATTGGTGTGAGAGCTAATTCAATCAAGGAAACACTGCATGTTGGTGAAGCGCATATTGAAGAAGAATCAGCCGAGTGGTTCTTGTGGGATAACAACTCCATTTGGCTCACTAACTTCACACACCATCAGGCTTCCAAGCAGCTCTCAAGGAAACTCAGTTTTCACACTCTAGCCTTAATGCCATTTGAGTGCATTATCTAGGAATGAACCTAGTAGAGCATCCCACACAAACCAATGCTCCACATGCGGGTTTCACATGCCACCAACTCCACATTCACAGACAACTTCAGCGCCAAAGCCGTTTTCAGATAGCCCTCAATGCGAAGGATCTAGGCGCAAATATTGGTGTGAGAGCTAATTCAATCAAGGAAAAAGTGGATGTTGGTGAAGCGCATATTGAAGAAGAATCAGCCGAGTGGTTCTCGTGGAAGAACAACTGCATTTGGCTCACTAACATCACACACAATCAGGCTTCCAAGCAGCTCTCAAGGAAACTCAGTTTTCACACTCTAGGCTTAATCCCTTTGAGTGCCTAGGACTGAAATGAAGCTTGCTGAGCTTCCCACACAAAGCAATGCTCCACATGCGGGTTTCACATGCCACCAACTCCACATTCACAGACAACTTCAGCGCCAAAGCAGTTTTCAGACAACCCTCAATACAAAGGCTCTAGGCGCAAATATTGGTGTGAGAGCTAATTCAATCAAGGAAACACTGCATGTTGGTGAAGCGCATATTGAAGTAGAATCAGCCGAGTGGTTCTTGTGGGAGAACAACTCCATTGGGCTCACTAACTTCACACACCATCAGTCTTCCAATCAGCTCTCAAGGAAACTCAGTTTTCACACTGCAGGCGTAATGCCCTTTGAGTGCATTATCTAGGAATGAAACTGGTAGAGCATCCCACACAAACCAATGCTCCACATGCGGGTTTCACATGCCACCAACTCCACATTCACAGACAACTTCAGCGCCAAAGCCGTTTTCAGATAGCCCTCAATACAAAGGCTCTAGGCGCAAATATTGGTGTGAGAGCTAATTCAAAAAAGGAAACACTGCATGTTGGTGAAGCGCATATTGAAGAAGAATCAGCCGAGTGGTTCTTGTGGGAGAACAACTCCATTTGGCTCACTAACTTCACACACCATCAGGCTTCCAAGCAGCTCTCAAGGAAACTCAGTTTTCACACTCTAGGCTTAATCCCCTTTGAGGGCCTAGGACTGAAATGAAGCTTGGTGAGCTTCCCACACAAACCAATGCTCCACATGCGGGTTTCACATGCCACCAACTCCACATTCACAGACAACTTCAGCGCCAAAGCCGTTTTCAGATAGCCCTTAATGCGAAGGCTCTAGGCGCAAATATTGGTGTGAGAGCTAATTCAATCAAGGAAACACTGCATGTTGGTGAAGCGCATATTGAAGAAGAATCAGCCGAGTGGTTCTTGTGGGAGAACAACTCCATTTGGCTCACTAACTTCACACACCATCAGGGTTCCAAGCAGCTCTCAAGGAAACTCAGTTTTCACACACTAGGCTTAATGCCCTTTGAGTGCATAGGACTGAAATGAACCATGGGGAGCTTCCCACACAAACCAATGCTCCACATGCGGGTTTCACATGCCACCAACTCCACATTCACAGACAACTTCAGCGCCAAAGCCGTTTTCAGATAGCCCTCAATGTAAAGGCTCTAGGCGCAAATATTGGTGTGAGAGCTAATTCAATCAAGGAAACACTGCATGTTGGTGAAGCGCATATTGAAGAAGAATCAGCCGAGTGGTTCTTGTGGGAGAACAACTCCATTTGGCTCCCTAACTTCACACACCACCAGGCTTCCAAGCAGCTCTCAAGGAAACTCAGTTTTCATTCTCTATGCTTAATGCCCTTTGAGTGCATTATCTAGGACTGAAATGAAGCTAAGTGAGCATCCCCCACAAACCAATGCTCCACATGCGGGTTTCACATGCCACCAACTCCACATTCACAGACAACTTCCTAGCCAAAGCCGTTTTCAGATAGCCCTCAATACAAAGGCTCTAGGCGCAAATATTGGTGTGAGAGCTAATTCAATCAAGGAAACACTGCATGTTGGTGAAGCGCATATTGAAGAAGAATCAGCCGAGTGGTTCTTGTTGGATAACAACTCCATTTGGCTCCCTAACTTCACACACCATCAGGCTTCCAAGCAGCTCTCAAGGAAACTCAGTTTTCACACTCTAGCCTTAATGCCCTTTGAGTGCATTATCTAGGAATGAAACTGGTAGAGCATCCCACACAAACCAATGCTCCACATGCGGGTTTCACATGCCACCAACTCCACATTCACAGACAACTTCAGCGCCAAAGCCGTTTTCAGATAGCCCTTAATGCGAAGGCTCTAGGTGCAAATATTGGTGTGAGAGCTAATTCAATCAAGGAAACACTGCATGTTGGTGAAGCGCATGTTGAAGAAGAATCAGCCGAGTGGTTCTTGTGGGAGAACAACTCCATTTGGCTTACTAACTTCACACACCATCAGGCTTCCAAGCAGCTCTCAAGGAAACTCAGTTTTCATACTCTAGGCTTAATGCCCTTTGACTGCATTATCTAGGAATGAACCTGGTAGAGCATCCCACACAAACCAAAGTTCCACATGCGGGTTTCACATGCCACCAACTCCACATTCACAGACAACTTCAGCGCCAAAGCCGTTTTCAGATAGCCCTCAATGCGAAGGCTCTAAGCGCAAGTATTAATGTGAGAGCTAATTCAATCAAGGAAACACTGCATGTTGGTGAAGCGCATATTGAAGAAGAATCAGCCGAGTGGTTCTCATGGAAGAACAACTCCATTTGGCTCACTAACTTCACACACCATCAGGATTCCAAGCAGCTCTCAATGAAACTCAGTTTTCACACTCTAGGCTTAATCCCCTTTGAGTGCATTATCTAGGACTGAAATGAAGCTTAGTGAGCATCACCAATGCTCCACATGCGGGTTTCACATGCCACCAACTCCACATTCACAGACAACTTCAGCGCCAAAGCCGTTTTCAGATAGCCCTCAATACAAAGGCTCTAGGCGCAAATATTGGTGTGAAAGCTAATTCAATCAAGGAAACACTGCATGTTGGTGAAGCGCA
Organism: Ochotona princeps; assembly: GCF_030435755.1. Classification (NCBI taxonomy): domain Eukaryota; kingdom Metazoa; phylum Chordata; class Mammalia; order Lagomorpha; family Ochotonidae; genus Ochotona; species Ochotona princeps. The sequence goes on from NW_026701004.1 coordinate 89,936, forward strand.
TATTGAAGAAGAATCAGCCGAGTGGTTCTTGTGGGAGAACAACTCCATTTGGCTCACTAACTTCACACACCATCAGGCTTCCAAGCAGCTCTCAAGGAAACTCAGTTTTCACACTCTAGGCTTAATGCCCTTTGAGTGCATTATCTAGGACTGAAACTGGTAGAGCATCCCACACAAACCAATGCTCCACATGCAGGTTTCACATGCCACCAACTCCACATTCACAGACAACTTTCTAGCCAAAGCCGTTTTCAGATAGCCCTCAATACAAAGGCTCTAGGCGCAAATATTGGTGTGAGAGCTAATTCAATCAAGGAAACACTGCATGTTGGTGAAGCGCATATTGAAGAAGAATCAGCCGAGTGGTTCTTGTGGGAGAACAACTCCATTCGGCTCCCTAACTTCACACACCACCAGGCTTCCAAGCAGCTCTCAAGGAAACTCAGTTTTCATTCTCTATGCTTAATGCCCTTTGAGTGCATTATCTAGGACTGAAATGAAGCTTAGTGAGCATCCCACACAAACCAATGCTCCACATGCGGGTTTCACATGCCACCAACTCCACATTCACAGACAACTTCCTAGCCAAAGCCGTTTTCAGATAGCCCTCAATACAAAGGCTCTAGGCGCAAATATTGGTGTGAGAGCTAATTCAATCAAGGAAACACTGCATGTTGGTGAAGCGCATATTGAAGAAGAATCAGCCGAGTGGTTCTTGTGGGAGAACAACTCCATTTGGCTCCCTAACTTCACACACCATCAGGCTTCCAAGCAGCTTTCAAGGAAACTCAGTTTTCACACTCTAGCCTTAATGCCCTTTGAGTGCATTATCTAGGAATGAAACTGGTAGAGCATCCCACACAAACCAATGCTCCACATGCGGTTTTCACATGCCACCAACTCCACATTCACAGACAACTTCAGCGCCAAAGCCGTTTTCAGATAGCCCTTAATGCGAAGGCTCTAGGTGCAAGTATTGGTGTGAGAGCTAATTCAATCAAGGAAAAAGTGGATGTTGGTGAAGCGCATATTGAAGAAGAATCAGCCGAGTGGTTCTCGTGGAAGAACAACTCCATTTGGCTCACTAACTTCACACACCATCAGGCTTCCAAGCAGCTCTCAAGGAAACTCAGTTTTCACACTCTAGGCTTAATGCCCTTTGAGTGCCTAGGACTGAAATGAACCATGGGGAGCTTCCCACACAAACCAATGCTCCACATGCGGGTTTCACATGCCACCAACTCCACATTCACAGACAACTTCAGCGCCAAAGCGTTTTCAGATAGCCCTCAATGTAAAGGCTCTAGGCGCAAATATTGGTGTGAGAGCTAATTCAATCAAGGAAACACTGCATGTTGGTGAAGCGCATATTGAAGAAGAATCAGCCGAGTGGTTCTTGTGGGAGAACAACTCCATTTGTCTCACTAACTTCACACACCACCAGGCTTCCAAGCAGCTCTCAAGGAAACTCAGTTTTCACACTCTAGCCTTAATGCCCTTTGAGTGCATTATCTAGGAATGAAACTGGGAGAGCATCCCACACAAACCAATGCTCCACATGCGGGTTTCACATGCCACCAACTCCACATTCACAGACAACTTCAGCGCCAAAGCCGTTTTCAGATAGCCCTCAATAAAAAGGCTCTAGGCGCAAATATTGGTGTGAGAGCTAATTCAATCAAGGAATCACTGCATGTTGGTGAAGCGCATATTGAAGAAGAATCAGCCGAGTGGTTCTTGTGGGAGAACAACTCCATTTGGCTCACTAACTTCACACACCATCAGGCTTCCAAGCAGCTCTCAAGGAAACTCAGTTTTCATACTCTAGGCTTAATGCCCTTTGACTGCATTAGCTAGGAATGAACCTGGTAGAGCATCCCACACAAACCAATGTTCCACATGCGGTTTTCACATGCCACCAACTCCACATTCACAGACAACTTCAGCGCCAAAGCCGTTTTCAGATAGCCCTCAATGCGAAGGCTCTAAGCGCAAATATTGCTGTGAGAGCTAATTCAATCAAGGAAACATTGCATGTTGGTGAAGCGCATATTGAAGAAGAATCAGCCGAGTGGTTCTCGTGGAAGAACAACTCCATTTGGCTCACTAACTTCACACACCATCAGGCTTCGAAGCAGCTCTCAAGGAAACTCAGTTTTCACACTCTAGGCTTAATCCCCTTTGAGTGCATTATCTAGGACTGAAATGAAGCTTAGTGAGCATCCCCCACAAACCAATGCTCCACATGCGAGTTTCACATGCCACCAACTCCACATTCACAGACAACTTCAGCGCCAAAGCCGTTTTCAGATAACCCTCAATACAAAGGCTCTAGGCGCAAATATTGGTGTGAGAGCTAATTCAATCAAGGAAACACTGCATGTTGGTGAAGCGCATATTGAAGAAGAATCAGCCGAGTGGTTCTTGTGGGAGAACAACTTCATTTGGCTCACTAACTTCACACACCATCAGGCTTCGAAGCAGCTCTCAAGGAAACTCAGTTTTCACACTCTAGGCTTAATGCCTTTGAGTGAATTATGTAGGAATGAACCTGGTAAGGCATCCCACACAAACCAATGCTCCCAATGCGGGTTTTCACATGCCACCAACTCCACATTCACAGACAACTTCCTAGCCAAAGCCCTTTTCAGATAGCCCTCAATACAAAGGCTCTAGCCGCAAATATTGGTGTGAGAGCTAATTCAATCAAGGAAACACTGCATGTTGGTGAAGCGCATATTGAAGAAGAATCAGCCGAGTGGTTCTTGTGGGAGAACAACTCCATTTGGCTCACTAACTTCACACACCATCAGGGTTCCAAGCAGCTCTCAAGGAAACTCAGTTTTCACACTCTAGGCTTAATGCCCTTTGAGTGCCTTTGACTGAAATGAACCTTGGTGAGCTCCCACACAAACCAATGCTCCACATGTGGGTTTCACATGCCACCAACTCCACATTCACAGACAACTTCAGCGCCAAAGCCCTTTTCAGATAGCCCTCAATACAAAGGCTCTAGGCACAAATATTGGTGTGAGAGCTAATTCAATCAAGAAAACACTGCATGTTGGTGAAGCACAAACTGAAGAAGAATCAGCCGAGTGGTTCTTGTGGGAGAACAACTGCATTTGGCTCACTAACTTCACACACCATCAGGCTTCCAATCAGCTCGCAAGGAAACTCAGTTTTCACACTCTAGGCTTAATGCCCTTTGAGTGCATTATCTAGGAATGAAACTGGTAGAGCATCCCACACAAACCAATGCTCCACATGCGGGTTTCACATGCCACCAACTCCACATTCACAGACAACTTCAGCGCCAAAGCCGTTTTCAGATAGCCCTCAATGCGAAGGCTCTAGGCGCAAATATTGGTGTGAGAGCTAATTCAATCAAGGAAACACTGCATGTTGGTGAAGCGCATATTGAAGAAGAATCAGCCGAGTGGTTCTTGTGGAGAACAACTCCATTTGTCTCACTAACTTCACACACCATCAGGCTTCCAAGCAGCTCTCAAGGAAACTCAATTTTCACACTCTAGGCTTAATGCCCTTTGAGTGCCTAGGACTGAAATGAACCATGGGGAGCTTCCCACACAAACCAATGCTCCACATGCGGGTTTCACATGCCACCAACTCCACATTCACAGACAACTTCAGCGCCAAAGCCGTTTTCAGATAGCCCTCAATGTAAAGGCTCTAGGCGCAAATATTGGTGTGAGAGCTAATTCAATCAAGGAAACACTGCATGTTGGTGAAGCGCATATTGAAGAAGAATCAGCCGAGTGGTTCTTGTGGGAGAACAACTCCATTCGGCTCCCTAACTTCACACACCACCAGGCTTCCAAGCAGCTCTCAAGGAAACTCAGTTTTCATTCTCTATGCTTAATGCCCTTTGAGTGCATTATCTAGGACTGAAATGAAGCTTAGTGAGCATCCCCCACAAACCAATGCTCCACATGCGGGTTTCACATGCCACCAACTCCACATTCACAGACAACTTTCTAGCCAAAGCCGTTTTCAGATAGCCCTCAATACAAAGGCTCTAGGCGCAAATATTGGTGTGAGAGCTAATTCAATCAAGGAAACACTGCATGTTGGTGAAGCGCATATTGAAGAAGAATCAGCCGAGTGGTTCTTGTGGGATAACAACTCCATTTGGCTCCCTAACTTCACACACCATCAGGCTTCCAAGCAGCTCTCAAGGAAACTCAGTTTTCACACTCTAGCCTTAATGCCCTTTGAGTGCATTATCTAGGAATGAACCTGGTAGAGCATCCCACACAAACCAATGCTCCACATGCGGGTTTCACATGCCACCAACTCCACATTCACAGACAACTTTCTAGATAAAGCCGTTTTCAGATAGCCCTCAATGCGAAGGCTCTAAGCGCAAATATTGGTGTGAGAGCTAATTCAATCAAGGAAACACTGCATGTTGGTGAAGCGCATGTTGAAGAAGAATCAGCCGAGTGGTTCTTGTGGGAGAACAACTCCATTTGGCTCACTAACTTCACACACCATCAGGCTTCCAAGCAGCTCTCAAGGAAACTCAGTTTTCATACTCTAGGCTTAATGCCCTTTGACTGCATTATCTAGGAATGAACCTGGTAGAGCATCCCACACAAACCAATGTTCCACATGCGGGTTTCACATGCCACCAACTCCACATTCACAGACAACTTCAGCGCCAAAGCCGTTTTCAGATAGCCCTCAATGCGAAGGCTCTAAGCGCAAATATTGGTGTGAGAGCTAATTCAATCAAGGAAACACTGCATGTTGGTGAAGCGCATATTGAAGAAGAATCAGCCGAGTTGTTCTCATGGAAGAACAACTCCATTTGGCTCACTAACTTCACACACCATCAGGCTTCCAAGCAGCTCTCAAGGAAACTCAGTTTTCACACTCTAGGCTTAATCCCCTTTGAGTGCATTATCTAGGACTGAAATGAAGCTTAGTGAGCATCCCCCACAAACCAATGCTCCACATGCGGGTTTCACATGCCACCAACTCCACATTCACAGACAACTTCAGCGCCAAAGCTGTTTTCAGATAGCCCTCAATACAAAGGCTCTAGGCGCAACTATTGGTGTGAGAGCTAATTCAATCAAGGAAACACTGCATGTTGGTGAAGCGCATATTGAAGAAGAATCAGCCGAGTGGTTCTTGTGGGAGAACAACTCCATTTGGCTCACTAACTTCACACACCATCAGGCTTCCAAGCAGCTCTCAAGGAAACTCAGTTTTCACACTCTAGGCTTAATGCCCTTTGAGTGCATTATCTAGGAATGAACCTGGTAGAGCATCCCACACAAACCAATGCTCCACATGCGGGTTTCACATGCCACCAACTCCACATTCACAGACAACTTCAGCGCCAAAGCCGTTTTCAGATAGCCCTCAATGCGAAGGCTCTAGGCGCAAATATTGGTGTGAGAGCTAATTCAATCAAGGAAAAAATGCATGTTGGTGAAGCGCATATTGAAGAAGAATCAGCCGAGTGGTTCTCGTGGAAGAACAACTCCATTTGGCTCACTAACTTCACACACCATCAGGCTTCCAAGCAGCTCTCAAGGAAACTCAGTTTTCACACTCTAGGCTTAATGCCCTTTGAGTGCCTAGGACTGAAATGAAGCTTGCTGAGCTTCCCACACAAAGCAATGCTCCACATGCGGGTTTCACATGCCACCAACTCCACATTCACAGACAACTTCAGCGCCAAAGCAGTTTTCAGACAACCCTCAATACAATGGCTCTAGGCGCAAATATTGGTGTGAGAGCTAATTCAATCAAGGAAACACTGCATGTTGGTGAAGCGCATATTGAAGTAGAATCAGCCGAGTGGTTCTTGTGGGAGAACAACTCCATTTGGCTCACTAACTTCACACACCATCAGTCTTCCAATCAGCTCTCAAGGAAACTCAGTTTTCACACTGCAGGCGTAATGCCCTTTGAGTGCATTATCTAGGAATGAAACTGGTAGAGCATCCCACACAAACCAATGCTCCACATGCGGGTTTCACATGCCACCAACTCCACATTCACAGACAACTTCAGCGCCAAAGCCGTTTTCAGATAGCCCTCAATACAAAGGCTCTAGGCGCAAATATTGGTGTGAGAGCTAATTCAAAAAAGGAAACACTGCATGTTGGTGAAGCGCATATTGAAGAAGAATCAGCCGAGTGGTTCTTGTGGGAGAACAACTCCATTTCGCTCACTAACTTCACACACCATCAGGCTTCCAAGCAGCTCTCAAGGAAACTCAGTTTTCACACTCTAGGCTTAATCCCCTTTGAGGGCCTAGGACTGAAATGAACCATGGGGAGCTTCCCACACAAACCAATGCTCCACATGCGGGTTTCACATGCCACCAACTCCACATTCACAGACAACTTCAGCGCCAAAGCCGTTTTCAGTTAGCCCTCAATGTAAAGGCTCTATGCGCAAATATTGGTGTGAGAGCTAATTCAATCAAGGAAACACTGCCTGTTGGTGAAGCGCATATTGAAGAAGAATCAGCCGAGTGGTTCTTGTGGGAGAACAACTCCATTCGGCTCCCTAACTTCACACACCACCAGGCTTCCAAGCAGCTCTCAAGGAAACTCAGTTTTCATTCTCTATGCTTAATGCCCTTTGAGTGCATTATCTAGGACTGAAATGAAGCTTAGTGAGCATCCCCCACAAACCAATGCTCCACATGCGGGTTTCACATGCCACCAACTCCACATTCACAGACAACTTCAGCGCCAAAGCCGTTTTCAGATAACCCTCAATACAAAGGCTCTAGGCGTAAATATTGGTGTGAGAGCTAATTCAATCAAGGAAACACTGCATGTTGGTGAAGCGCATATTGAAGAAGAATCAGCCGAGTGGTTCTTGTGGGAGAACAACTCCATTTGGCTCACTAACTTCACACACCATCAGGCTTCGAAGCAGCTCTCAAGGAAACTCAGTTTTCACACTCTAGGCTTAATGCCCTTTGAGTGCATTATGTAGGAATGAATCTATTAGAGCATCCCACACAAACCAATGCTCCCAATGCGGGTTTCACATGCCACCAACTCCACATTCACAGACAACTTCCTAGCCAAAGCCCTTTTCAGATAGCCCTCAATACAAAGGCTCTAGGCGCAAATATTGGTGTGAGAGCTAATTCAATCAAGGAAACACTGCATGTTGGTGAAGCGCATATTGAAGAAGAATCAGCCGAGTGGTTCTTGTGGGAGAACAACTCCATTTGGCTCTCTAACTTCACACACCATCAGGGTTCCAAGCAGCTCTCAAGGAAACTCAGTTTTCACACTCTAGGCTTAATGCCCTTTGAGTGCCTTTGACTGAAATGAACCTTGGTGAGCTTCCCACACAAACCAATGCTCCACATGTGGGTTTCACATGCCACCAACTCCACATTCACAGACAACTTCAGCGCCAAAGCCCTTTTCAGATAGCCCTCAATACAAAGGCTCTAGGCGCAAATATTGGTGTGAGAGCTAATTCATTCAAGGCAACACTGCATGTTGGTGAAGCACATATTGAAGAAGAATCAGCCGAGTGGTTCTTGTGGGAGAACAACTCCATTTGGCTCACTAACTTCACACACCATCAGGCTTCCAATCAGCTCGCAAGGAAACTCAGTTTTCACACTCTAGGCTTAATGCCCTTTGAGTGCATTATCTAGGAATGAAACTGGTAGAGCATCCCACACAAACCAATGCTCCACATGCGGGTTTCACATGCCACCATCTCCACATTCACAGACAACTTCAGCGCCAAAGCCGTTTTCAGATATCCCTCAATACAAAGCCTCTAGGCGCAAATATTGGTGTGAGAGCTAATTCAATCAAGGAAACACTGCATGTTGGTGAAGCGCATATTGAAGAAGAATCAGCCGAGTGGTTCTCGTGGAAGAACAACTCCATTTGGCTCACTAACTTCACACACCATCAGGCTTCCAAGCAGCTCTCAAGGAAACTCAGCTTTCACACTCTAGGCTTAATGCCCTTTGAGTGCTTGATCTAGGACTGAAATGAAGCTGGTAGAGCATCCCACACAAACCAATGCTCCACATGCGGGTTTCACATGCCACCAACTCCACATTCACAGACAACTTCAGCGCCAAAGCCGTTTTCAGATAACCCTCAATACAAAGGCTCTAGGAGCAAATATTGGTGTGAGAGCTAATTCAATCAAGGAAACACTGCATGTTGGTGAAGCGCATATTGAAGAAGAATCAGCCGAGTGGTTCTTGTGGGAGAACAACTCCATTTGGCTCACTAACTTCACACACCATCAGGCTTCCAAGCAGCTCTCAAGGAAACTCAGTTTTCACACTCTAGGCTTAATGCCCTTTGAGTGAATTATGTAGGAATGAACCTGGTAATGCATCCAACACAAACCAATGCTCCCAATGCGGGTTTCACATGCCACCAACTCCACATTCACAGACAACTTCCTAGCCAAAGCCCTTTTCAGATAGCCCTCAATACAAAGGCTCTAGGCGCAAATATTGTTGTGAGAGCTAATATAATCAAGGAAACACAGCATGTTGGTGAAGCGCATATTGAAGTAGAATCAGCCGAGTGGTTCTTGTGGGAGAACAACTCCATTTGGCTCACTAACTTCACACACCATCAGGCTTCCAAGCAGCTCTCAAGGAAACTCAGTTTTCATACTCTAGGCTTAATGCCCTTTGAGTGCCTTTGACTGAAATGAACCTTGGTGAGCATCCCACACAAACGAATGCTCCACATGCGGGTTTCATATGCCACCAACTCCACATTCACAGACAACTTCAGCGGCAAAGCCCTTTTCAGATAGCCCTCAATACAAGGGCTCTAGGCACAAATATTTTTGGTGTGAGAGCTAATTCAATCAAGGAAACACTGCATGTTGGTGAAGCACATATTGAAGAAGAATCAGCCGAGTGGTTCTTGTGGGAGAACAACTCCATTTGGCTCAATAACTTCACACACCATCAGGCTTCCAATCAGCTCGCAAGGAAACTCAGTTTTCACACTCTAGGCTTAATGCCATTTGAGTGCATTATCTAGGAATGAAAGTGATAGACATTCCAAACAAACCAATGCTCCACATGCGGGTTTCACATTCCACCAACTCCACATTCACAGACAACTTCAGCGCCAAAGCCGTTTTCAGATAGCCCTCAATACAAAGGCTCTAGGCGCAAATATTGGTGTGAGAGCTAATTCAATCAAGGAAACACTGCATGTTGGTGAAGTGCATATTGAAGAAGAATCAGCCGAGTGGTTCTTGTGGGAGAACAACTCCATTTGTCTCACTAACTTCACACACCATCAGGCTTCCAAGCAGCTCTCAAGGAAACTCAGTTTTCACACTCTAGGCTAATGCCCTTTGAGTGCATAGGACTGAAATGAACCATGGGGAGCTTCCCACACAAACCAATGCTCCACATGCGGGTTTCACATGCCACCAACTCCACATTCACAGACAACTTCAGCGGCAAAGCCCTTTTCAGATAGCCCTCAATACAAGGGCTCTAGGCACAAATATTTTTGTGAGAGCAAATTCAATCAAGGAAACACTGCATGTTGGTGAAGCACATACTGAAGAAGAATCAGCCGAGTGGTTCTTGTGGGAGAACAACTCCATTTGGCTCACTAACTTCACACACCATCAGGCTTCCAATCAGCTCGCAAGGAAACTTAGTTTTCACACTCTAGGCTTAATGCCCTTTGAGTGCATTATCTAGGAATGAAAGTGATAGACATCCCCCACAAACCAATGCTCCACATGCGGGTTTCACATGCCACCAACTCCACATTCACAGACAACTTTCTAGCCAAAGCCGTTTTCAGATAGCCCTCAATACAAAAGCTCTAGGCGCAAATATTTGTGTGAGAGCTAATTCAATCAAGGAAACACTGCATGTTGGTGAAGCGCATATTGAAGAAGAATCAGCCGAGTGGTTCTTGTGGGAGAACAACTCCATTTGTCTCACTAACTTCACACACCATCAGGCTTCCAAGCAGCTCTCAAGGAAACTCAGTTTTCACACTCTAGGCTAATGCCCTTTGAGTGCATAGGACTGAAATGAACCATGGGGAGCTTCCCACACAAACCAATGCTCCATATGCGGGTTTCACATGCCACCAACTCCACATTCACAGACAACTTCAGCGCCAAAGCAGTTTTCAGATAGCCCTCAATGTAAAGGCTCTATGCGCAAATATTGGTGTGAGAGCTAATTCAATCAAGGAAACACTGCATGTTGGTGAAGCGCATATTGAAGAAAAATCAGCCGAGTGGTTCTTGTGGGAGAACAACTCCATTCGGCTCCCTAACTTCACACACCACCAGGCTTCCAAGCAGCTCTCAAGGAAACTCAGTTTTCACACTCTAGCCTTAATGCCCTTTGAGTGCATTATCTAGGACTGAAATGAACCTTGATGAGCTTCAGACACAAACCAATGCTCCACATGCGGGTTTCACATGCAACCAACTCCACATTCACAGACAACTTCAGCGCCAAAGCCGTTTTCAGATAGCCCTCAATACAAAGGCTCTAGGCGGAAATATTGGTGTGAGAGCTAATTCAATCAAGGAAACACTGCATGTTGGTGAAGCGCATTTTGAAGAAGAATCAGCCGAGTGGTTCTTGTGGGAGAACAACTCCATTTGGCTCACTAACTTCACACACCATCAGGATTCCAAGCAGCTCTCAAGGAAACTCAGTTTTCACACTCTAGGCTTAATGCCCTTTGACTGCATTATCTACGAATGAACCTGGTAGAGCATTTCACACAAACCAATGCTCCACATGCGGGTTTCACATGCCACCAACTCCACATTCACAGACAACTTCCTAGCCAAAGCCCTTTTCAGATAGCCCTCAATACAAAGGCTCTACCCGCAAATATTGGTGTGAGAGCTAATTCAATCAAGGAAACACTGCATGTTGGTGAAGCACATTTTGAAGAAGAATCAGCCGAGTGGTTCTTGTGGGAGAACAACTCCATTTGGCTCACTAACTTCACACACCATCAGGCTTCCAAGCAGCTCTCAAGGAAACTCAGCTTTCACACTCTAGGCTTAATGCCCTTTGAGTGCCTAGGACTGAAATGAAGCTTGGTGAGCTTCCCACACAAACCAATGCTCCACATGCGGGTTTCACATGCCACCAACTCCACAATCACAGACAACTTCAGTGCCAAAGCCGTTTTCAGATAGCCTTCAATACAAAGGCTCTAGACGCAAATATTGGTGTGAGAGCTAATTCAATCAAGGAAACACTGCATGTTGGTGAAGCACATATAGAAGAAGAATCAGCCAAGTGGTTCTTGTGGGAGAACAACTCCATTTGGCTCACCAACTTCACACACCATCAGGCTTCCAAGCAGCTCTCAAGGAAACTCAGCTTTCACACTCTAGGCTTAATGCCCTTTGAGTGCATTATCTATTAATGAACCTGGTAGAGCATCCCACACAAACCAATGCTCCACATGCGGGTTTCACATGCCACCAACTCCACATTCACAGACAACTTCAGCGCTAAAGCCGTTTTCAGATAGCCCTAAATACAAAGGCTCTACGATCAAATATTGGTGTGAGAGCTAATTCAATCAAGGAAACACTGCATGTTGGTGAAGCGCATATTGAAGACGAATCAGCCGAGTGGTTCTTGTGGGAGAACAACTGCATTTGGCTCACTAACTTCACACACAACCAGGCTTCCAAGCAGTTCTCAAGGAAACTCAGTTTTCACACTCTAGGCTTAATCCCCTTTGAGTGCATTATCTAGGACTGAAATGAAGCTTAGTGAGCATCCCACACAAACCAATGCTCCACATGCGGGTTTCACATGCCACCAACTCCACATTCACAGACAACTTCAGCGCCAAAGCCGTTTTCAGATAGCCCTCAATACAAAGGCTCTAGGCGCAAATATTGGTGTGAGAGCTAAATCAATCAAGGAAACACTGCATATTGGTGAAGCGCATATTGAAGAAGAATCAGCCGAGTGGTTCTTGTGGGAGAACAACTCCATTTGGCTCACTAACTTCACACACCATCAGGCTTCCAAGCAGCTCTCAAGGAAACTCAGTTTTCACACTCTAGGCTTAATGCCCTTTGAGTGCATTATCTAGGAATGAACCTGGTAGAGCATCCCACACAAACCAATGCTCCACATGCGGGTTTCACATGCCACCAATTCCACATTCACAGACAACTTCAGCGCAAAAGCCGTTTTCAGATAGCCCTCAATGCGAAGGCTCTAGGTGCAAATATTGGTGTGAGAGCTAATTCAATCAAGGAAACACTGCATGTTGGTGAAGCGCATATTGAAGAAGAATCAGCCGAGTGGTTCTTGTGGGAGAACAACTCCATTTGTCTCACTAACTTCACACACCATCAGGCTTCCAAGCAGCTCTCAAGGAAACTCAGTTTTCACACTCTAGGCTTAATGCCCTTTGAGTGCATTATCTAGGAATGAAACTGGTAGAGCATCCCACACAAACCAATGCTCCACATGCGGGTTTCACATGCCACCAACTCCACATTCACAGACAACTTTATAGATAAAGCCGTTTTCAGATGGCCCTCAATAAAAAGGCTCTAGGCGCAAATATTGTGTGAGAGCTAATTCAATCAAGGAAACACTGCATGTTGGCGAAGCGCATATTGAAGAAGAATCAGCCGAGTGGTTCTTGTGGGAGAACAACTCCATTTGGCTCACTAACTTCACACACCATCAGGCTTCCAAGCAGCTCTCAAGGAAACTCAGTTTTCATACTCTAGGCTTAATGCCCTTTGACTGCATTATCTAGGAATGAACCTGGTAGAGCATCCCACACAAACCAATGTTCCACATGCGGTTTGCACATGCCACCAACTCCACATTCACAGACAACTTCAGCGCCAAAGCCGTTTTCAGATAGCCCTCAATGCGAAGGCTCTAAGCGCAAATATTGGTGTGAGAGCTAATTCAATCAAGGAAACACTGCATGTTGGTGAAGCGCATATTGAAGAAGAATCAGCCGAGTGGTTCTCGTGGAAGAACAACTCCATTTGGCTCACTAACTTCACACACCATCAGGCTTCCAAGCAGCTCTCAAGGAAACTCAGTTTTCACACTCTAGGCTTAATCCCCTTTGAGTGCATGATCTAGGACTGAAATGAAGCTTAGTGAGCATCCCCCACAAACCAATGCTCCACATGCGGGTTTCACATGCCACCAACTCCACATTCACAGACAACTTCAGCGCCAAAGCCGTTTTCAGATAACCCTCAGTACAAAGGCTCTAGGAGCAAATATTGGTGTGAGAGCTAATTCAATCAAGGAAACACTGCATGTTGGTGAAGCGCATATTGAAGAAGAATCAGCCGAGTGGTTCTTGTGGGAGAACAACTCCATTTGGCTCCCTAACTTCACACACCATCAGGCTTCCAAGCAGCTCTCAAGGAAACTCAGCTTTCACACCCTAGGCTTAATGCCCTTTGAGTGCCTAGGACTGAAATGAACATTGGTGAGCTTCCCACACAAACCAATGCTCCACATGCGGGTTTCACATGTCACCAACTCCACATTCACAGACAACTTCCTAGCCAAAGCCGTTTTCAGATAGCCCTCAATGCAAAGGCTCTAGACGCAAATATTTGTGTGAGAGCTAATTCAATCAAGGAAACACTGCATGTTGGTGAAGCGCATATTGAAAAAGAATCAGCCGAGTGGTTCTTGTGGGAGAAAAACTCCATTTGGCTCACTAACTTCACACACCACCAGGCTTCCAAGCAGCTCTCAAGGAAACTCAGCTTCCACACTCTATGCTTAATGCCCTTTGAGTGCATTATCTAGGAATGAACCTGGTAGGGCATCCCACACAAACCAATGCTGCACATGCGGGTTTCACATGCCACCAACTCCACATTCACAGACAACTTCCTAGCCAAAGCCGTTTTCAGATAGCCCTCAATGCAAAGGTTCTAATTGCTAATATTGTTGTGAGAGCTAATTCAATCAAGGAAACACTACATGTTGGTGAAGCGCATATTGAAGAAGAATCAGCCGAGTGGTTCTTGTGGAGAACAACTCCATTTGACTCAGTAACTTCACACACCATCATGCTTCCAAGCAGCTCTCAAGGAAACTCAGTTTTCACACTCTAGGCTTAATGCCCTTTGAGTGCATTATCTAGGACTGACATGAAGCTTGGTGAGCTTCCCACACAAACCAATGCTCCATGCAGGCCCCGGTCTCCCAAGGATTAACTCCACAGCTTAGCTTGTTTCTCAGAGGGAAACAGGATGAGCAATTTTGGCCTGATACATCTAGACACTGGCTTAACCGCAAGTTCCTGCTTCCTATTTGTCATGTTGTCTGCCAAGGGATTGGATAAACATTGGATAAAACTCAAGGGATTTAGGGTGGCCACAACAGGATTGGATAAACACTGGGAGGAACACAAGGGATTTAGGGTGGCCGCTACAGGGAGGAACTCGAGGATTTAGGGTGGTCCCTTGAGGACTGGATAATCACTGGGAGGAGATAGGGAGAGTATAAAAGAAAGCCTGGAGTTGCAATAAAGATCAATCAATCTGTCATAGATCGGCATTCGGTGTACTGCATCTTGTGTTGTGTTGGCTCTCTGCGTATTGTCTTTTGTGTAACACTAGTCCCTCCACTCAGCTCGGCTTACGTGTCGATGAGGGCGTTGCCAACATCTGGAGGTCCCACCGAGTTTGAGATAGAGAGGATACGACGAAGGGTCGTCCCGGGAGCCTGGCCAGCTGATTCAGGTAAGTGGGACGTATTGTAAGTCTCTCCTAAACTGGTAGGAGAAGGAGTTTCATTTTGAAATAGAGTCAGGTTTTAGTTTTATTTTGAGATATAACTAGGTTTTGGATTTATTTTGTAAGTTTTTTATTTATTTTGAAGTATAGTTAGGTCTTGGTGTTTAATTTATCCGGTGAAAAGGACGATAAAATGGGTTCTGCCTTCTCCCGGGATAAATTGGCCACCGAGCTTGAAGAACTTCTACATCAGCTGGGGATGCCAGTTAAATTTAAAATGATTAGAAATTTTGTTAAAGCCATTCAATCTAGCAGTCCTTGGTTTATTGTTTCAGGCAACTTGCGTATTCCCGATTGGGAACAGGTTAAGGCAAATTTACAATCTTGTTTACAAAAAGACCCAGATAATTTCCCCATTGTTAACTTTTCTTTGTGGCGCTTTTGTCCGTGATTCATTATTTACTGATAAAGTGAAAGTTGAGAGACAGTTAAGAGAAGTACAGACTACTTTTGAAGGAATCCAGAGGTGGGAAGTTCTACGGTCCTTGGAAGCCTGGAACGAGGCGGCCTTGAGTGAGACCTCTTCTTTGGAGGAGAGTGAGGTCTCTTCTTTAGAGGAGAGTGAAGCCTCTTCTTCAGATGAGAACGAGGCCTCTTCCTCGGAAGAGAGTGAGGACAAACGAGATGAGGAGGTTTTCTTAAAGCAGAAAATTAAGTATAAGGAGAAGGTTTTCTTAAAGCGGGAAATTAGAGACATTAAAAGAAAGTTAAAGAAAGCAGGAATAGGTGCACGTTCCTCTGGCAAATTGTCCAGTTCAAGACCACCACCATATGCCCCTAATTTTGTGACCCCTACCGCTCCTCCTGAGGAGAAAGCCGTGGGCCATTCACCCAATAATTACCCCA
This sequence comes from Ochotona princeps, assembly GCF_030435755.1. Classification (NCBI taxonomy): domain Eukaryota; kingdom Metazoa; phylum Chordata; class Mammalia; order Lagomorpha; family Ochotonidae; genus Ochotona; species Ochotona princeps. The sequence continues at coordinate 105,605 of NW_026701004.1, forward strand.
CGCGGCCATGGAGTGACGGCCTCACTGATCAGCCGGTGGGTGGGGTTCGATGCTTCCCTGTAATAGAGGTCCCAGTTCGAGGAGGTCCCCCTTGCCGGGAGCATCAGCCCCTTCAATTTAAAGACCTCAAAAATGTAAAGCAGGCTGTTACTAATACGGGAGACCAGCTTTCCAAGGTCTTGCAAGGCCCTACAGAACCTTTTCAAGAATTTGTGGACTAAGAAGCATATAGCCTTTGAGAATGCTAATATGTTGTATTGACCTCTCAACCTGTGCCAAATATGCTTAATAGACAGGGATACTTTCCTGGAAAAGGTTTGGGCAGACATCTTCAAGGTGATCCCCAACCAGTCTGTGACAGGGTTAAAAATTAGAGGCCGCAATTGAATTGGTAAAGGAACAGCTTGAGAGAAATTAAAAGAAGCCCATTGTTTACAGGCCTTTGCCTGTATTTTAATATAACTCACAAAACAGGCATCCCTTATAATCCTCAGGATCAAGCCATTGTTGAACGTGCCAACCGCACCCTTAAAGTTTATTTAGAAAAAATAAAGAAGGGGGATGTGGCTGAGCATTGCAGCTCACCCCATTCCTTACTGGCATCTGCCATCTATGTGTTAAATTTTTTAACTGTCACTAATGATGTAGCTCCTGCAGAGCGCCATTGGCTTCGCCCTGCTAATGAGAATAAAGGCCAAGTAAAATGGAAAGATCTGGCCACAAATAAATGGCGAGGACCAGATCCAGTACTAACGTGGGGGCGAGGCTCCGTTTGTGTTTTTCCCCAGGATGAAGAAACACCTAGATGGGTTCCTGAGAGACTTACACGACAAATCTCCTTGGCTCCAACTCAACATGATCCCACTCCTAATGATGTTCTTGCAGGATAGGAGACCCTGACAGCAGTGGTGCAACTTCCTGGTATCCTGCCCATGGGAAACGCAGATCTCCAGCTGCTCCCCCATTTACCATCATATATGTGTTACCCCTGCGAAATGGCATTTAACTGGCAGCATGGATGTTTTAGGAACAAAGCGGAATCTTGGCCATGGGGCTGATGGTCATAGCCATGATTGCAGTACTGTTTACTCTTCTTTGCCGCCTATGCAGACAACAAGCCTGGGAGCAGGTCATTATTTGACAAACTATGATGGATTTAGCTGTGGAAAACCCTAGTGCTCAAGTTTGGTTGAACATGGTGTGATGGGCAGACAGAGATGGGTAAGATTTGGCAGCGCTGATGACCAACCTAAGACAGGGATTCCCCAGGTGGGACTCCCCATGACGGGTAAGGCGTCAACTGACTGCTGGACAACCTAAGACAGGCCTCCATTAAAAAAACAAAAAAAGGGGGACATGCAGGCCCCGGTCTCCCAAGGATTAACTCCACAGCTTAGCTTGTTTCTCAGAGGGAAACAGGATGAGCAATTTTGGCCTGATACATCTAGACACTGGCTTAACCGCAAGTTCCTGCTTCCTATTTGTCATGTTGTCTGCCAAGGGATTGGATAAACATTGGATAAAACTCAAGGGATTTAGGGTGGCCACAACAGGATTGGATAAACACTGGGAGGAACACAAGGGATTTAGGGTGGCCGCTACAGGGAGGAACTCGAGGATTTAGGGTGGTCCCTTGAGGACTGGATAAACACTGGGAGGAGATAGGGAGAGTATACAACAAAGCCTGGAGTTGCAATAAAGATCAATCAATCTGTCATAGATCGGCATTCGGTGTACTGCGTCTTGTGTTGTGTTGGCTCTCTGTGTATTGTCTTTTGTGTAAACCTAGACCCTCCACTCGGCTCGGGGTACGTGTCGATGAGGGCGTTGTCAACAGCTCCACATGCGGGTTTCACATGCCACCAACTCCACATTCACAGACAACTTCAGCGCCAAAGCCGTTTTCAGATAGCCCTCAATGCAAAGGCTATAGGCGCTAATATTGGTGGGAGAGCTAATTAAATCAAGGAAACACTGCATGTTGGTGAAGCGCATATTGAAGAAGAATCAGCCGAGTGGTTCTCATGGGAGAACAACTCCATTTGGCTCACTAACTTCACACAAGATCAGGCTTCCAAGCAGCTCTCAAAGAAACTCAGTTTTCACACTCCAGGCTTAATGTCGTTTGAGTGCCTAGGACTGAAATGAAGCTTGGAGAGCTTCCCACACAAACCAATGCTCCACATGAGGGTTTCACATGCCACCAACTCTACATTCACAGACAACTTCCTAGGTAAAGCCGTTTTCAGATAGCCCTCAAAAAAAAAGGCTCTAGGGGCAAATATTGGTGTGAGAGCTAATTCAATCAAGGAAACACTGCATGTTGGTGAAGCACATATTGAAAAAGAATTAGCCGAGTGGTTCTTGTGGGAGAACAACTCCATTTGGCTCACTAACTTCACACACCACCAGGCTTCCAAGCAGCTCTCAAGGAAACTCAGCTTTCACACTCTAGCCTTAATGCCCTTTGAGTGCATTATCTAGGAAAGAACCTATTAGAGCATCCCACACAAACCAATGCTCCACATGCGGGTTTCACATGCCACCAACTGCACATTCACAGACAACATCCTAGCCAAAGCCGTTTTCAGATAGCCCTCAATACAAGGGCTCTAGGCGCAAATATTGGTGTGAGAGCTAATTCAATCAAGGAAACACTGCATGTTGGTGAAGCGCATATTGAAGAAGAATCAGCCGAGTGGTTCTTGTGGGAGAACAACTCCATTTGGCTCACTAACTTCACACACCATCAGACTTCCAAGCAGCTCTCAAGGAAACTCAGTTTTCACACTCTAGGCTTAATGCCCTTTGACTGCATTATGTAGGAATGAACCTGGTAGAGCATCCCACACAAACCAATGCTCCACATGCGGTTTTCACATGCCACCAACTCCACATTCACAGACAACTTCAGTGCCAAAGCCGTTTTCAGGTAGCCCTCAATACAAAGGCTCTAGGCGCAAATATTGGTGTGAGAGCTAATTCAATCAAGGAAACACTGCATGTTGGTGAAGCGCATTATGAAGAAGAATCAGCCGAGTGGTTCTTGTGGGAGAACAACTCCATTTGGCTCACTAACTTCACACACCATCAGGCTTCCAAGCAGCTCTCAAGGAAACTCAGCTTTCACACTCTAGGCTTAATGCCCTTTGAGTGCCTAGGACTGAAATGAACCTATTAGAGCATCCCACACAAACCAATGCTCCACATGCGGGTTTCACATGCCACCAACTCCACATTCACAGACAACTTCAGCGCCAAAGCCTTTTTCAGATAGCTTTCAATACAAAGGCTTTAGGCGCAAATATTGGTGTTAGAGCTAATTCAATCAAGGAAACACTGCATGTTGGTGAAGCGCATATTGAAGAAGAATCAGCCGAGTAGTTCTTGTGGGAGAACAACTCCACTCGGCTCACTAATTGCACAGACCATCAGACTTCCAAGCAGCTATCAAGGAAACTCAGTTCTCACACTCTAGGCTTAATGCCCTTTGAGTGCATTATCTAGGAATGAACCTGGTACAGCTTCCCACACAAACCAATGCTCCACATGCGGGTTTCACATGCCACCAACTGCACATTCACAGACAACATCCTAGCCAAAGCCGTTTTCAGATAGCCCTCAATACAAGGGCTCTAGGCGCAAATATTGGTGTGAGAGCTAATTCAATCAAGGAAACACTGCATGTTGGTGAAGCGCATATTGAAGAAGAATCAGCCGAGTGGTTCTTGTGGGAGAACAACTCCATTTGGCTCACTAACTTCACACACCATCAGGCTTCCAAGCAGCTCTCAAGGAAACTCAGCTTTCACACTCTATGCTTAATGCCCTTTGAGTGCATTATCTAGGAATGAACCTGGTAGAGCATCCCACACAAACCAATGCTCCACGTGCGGGTTTCACATGCCACCAACTTCACATTCACAGACAACTTCAGCGCCAAAGCCGTTTTCAGATAGCCCTCAATTCAAAGGCTCTAGGCGCAAATATTTGTGTGAGAGCTAATTCAATCAAGGAAACACTGCATGTTGGTGAAGCGCATATTGAAGAAGAATCAGCCGAGTGGTTCTTGTGGGAGAACAACTTCATTTGGCTCACTAACTTCACACACCATCAGGCTTCCAAGCAGCTCTCAAGGAAACTCAGCTTTCACACTCTAGGCTTAATGCCCTTTGAGTGCATTATCTAGGAATGAAACTGGTAGAGCATCCCACACAAACCAATGCTCCACATGCGGGTTTCACATGCCACCAACTCCACATTCACAGACAACTTCAGCGCTAAAGCCGTTTTCAGATAGCCCTCAATTCAAAGGCTCTACACGCAAATATTGGTGTGAGAGCTAATTCAATCAAGGAAACACTGCATGTTGGTGAAGCGCATATTGAAGAAGAATCAGCCGAGTGGTTCTTGTGGGAGAACAACTCCATTTGGTTCACTAACTTCACACACCATCAGGCTTCCAAGCAGCTCTCAAGGAAACTCAGTTTTCACACTCTAATCTTAATGTCCTTTGAGTGCCTAGGACTGAAATTAATCTTGTTGAGCTTCCCACACAAACCAATGTTCCACATGCGGGTTTCACATGCCACCAACTCCACATTCACAGACCACTTCATCGCCAAAGCCGTTTTCAGATAGCCCACAATGCAAAGGCTCTAGGCGCAAATATTGGTGTGAGAGCTAATTCAATCAAGGAAACACTGCATGTTGGTGAAGCGCATTTTGAAGAAGAATCAGCCGAGTGGTTCTTGTGGGAGAACAACTCCATTTGTCTCACTAACTTCACACACCATCAGGCTTCCAAGCAGCTCTCAAGGAAACTCAGTTTTCACACTCTAGGCTTAATGCCCTTTGAGTGCATTATCTAGGAATGAACCTGGTAGAGCATTTCACACAAACCAATGCTCCACATGCGGGTTTCACATGCCACCAACTCCACATTCACAGACAACTTCCTAGCCAAAGCCGTTTTCAGATAGCCCTCAATGCAAAGGCTATAGGCTCAAATATTGGTGTGAGAGATAATTCAATCAAGGAAACACTGCATGTTGGTGAAGCGCATATTGAAGAAGAATCAGCTTAGTGGTTCTTGTGGGAGAACAACTCCATTTGGCTCACTAACTTCACACACCATCAGGCTTCCAAGCAGCTCTCAAGGAAACTCAGTTTTCACACCCTAGGCTTAATGCCCTTTGAGTGCCTAGGACTGAAATGAACATTGGTGAGCTTCCCACACAAACCAATGCTCCACATGCGGGTTTCACATGCCACCAACTCCACATTCACAGACAACTTCCTAGCCAAAGCCGTTTTCAGATAGCCCTCAATGCAAAGGCTCTAGACGCAAATATTTGTGTGAGAGCTAATTCAATCAAGGAAACACTGCATGTTGGTGAAGCGCATATTGAAAAAGAATCAGCCGAGTGGTTCTTGTGGGAGAAAAACTCCATTTGGCTCACTAACTTCACACACCACCAGGCTTCCAAGCAGCTCTCAAGGAAACTCAGCTTCCACACTCTATGCTTAATGCCCTTTGAGTGCATTATCTAGGAATGAACCTGGTAGGGCATCCCACACAAACCAATGCTGCACATGCGGGTTTCACATGCCACCAACTCCACATTCACAGACAACTTCCTAGCCAAAGCCGTTTTCAGATAGCCCTCAATGCAAAGGTTCTAATTGCTAATATTGTTGTGAGAGCTAATTCAATCAAGGAAACACTACATGTTGGTGAAGCGCATATTGAAGAAGAATCAGCCGAGTGGTTCTTGTGGAGAACAACTCCATTTGACTCAGTAACTTCACACACCATCATGCTTCCAAGCAGCTCTCAAGGAAACTCAGTTTTCACACTCTAGGCTTAATGCCCTTTGAGTGCATTATCTAGGACTGACATGAAGCTTGGTGAGCTTCCCACACAAACCAATGCTCCATACAGGCCCCGGTCTCCCAAGGATTAACTCCACAGCTTAGCTTGTTTCTCAGAGGGAAACAGGATGAGCAATTTTGGCCTGATACATCTAGACACTGGCTTAACCGCAAGTTCCTGCTTCCTATTTGTCATGTTGTCTGCCAAGGGATTGGATAAACATTGGATAAAACTCAAGGGATTTAGGGTGGCCACAACAGGATTGGATAAACACTGGGAGGAACACAAGGGATTTAGGGTGGCCGCTACAGGGAGGAACTCGAGGATTTAGGGTGGTCCCTTGAGGACTGGATAATCACTGGGAGGAGATAGGGAGAGTATAAAAGAAAGCCTGGAGTTGCAATAAAGATCAATCAATCTGTCATAGATCGGCATTCGGTGTACTGCATCTTGTGTTGTGTTGGCTCTCTGCGTATTGTCTTTTGTGTAACACTAGTCCCTCCACTCAGCTCGGCTTACGTGTCGATGAGGGCGTTGCCAACATCTGGAGGTCCCACCGAGTTTGAGATAGAGAGGATACGACGAAGGGTCGTCCCGGGAGCCTGGCCAGCTGATTCAGGTAAGTGGGACGTATTGTAAGTCTCTCCTAAACTGGTAGGAGAAGGAGTTTCATTTTGAAATAGAGTCAGGTTTTAGTTTTATTTTGAGATATAACTAGGTTTTGGATTTATTTTGTAAGTTTTTTATTTATTTTGAAGTATAGTTAGGTCTTGGTGTTTAATTTATCCGGTGAAAAGGACGATAAAATGGGTTCTGCCTTCTCCCGGGATAAATTGGCCACCGAGCTTGAAGAACTTCTACATCAGCTGGGGATGCCAGTTAAATTTAAAATGATTAGAAATTTTGTTAAAGCCATTCAATCTAGCAGTCCTTGGTTTATTGTTTCAGGCAACTTGCGTATTCCCGATTGGGAACAGGTTAAGGCAAATTTACAATCTTGTTTACAAAAAGACCCAGATAATTTCCCCATTGTTAACTTTTCTTTGTGGCGCTTTTGTCCGTGATTCATTATTTACTGATAAAGTGAAAGTTGAGAGACAGTTAAGAGAAGTACAGACTACTTTTGAAGGAATCCAGAGGTGGGAAGTTCTACGGTCCTTGGAAGCCTGGAACGAGGCGGCCTTGAGTGAGACCTCTTCTTTGGAGGAGAGTGAGGTCTCTTCTTTAGAGGAGAGTGAAGCCTCTTCTTCAGATGAGAACGAGGCCTCTTCCTCGGAAGAGAGTGAGGACAAACGAGATGAGGAGGTTTTCTTAAAGCAGAAAATTAAGTATAAGGAGAAGGTTTTCTTAAAGCGGGAAATTAGAGACATTAAAAGAAAGTTAAAGAAAGCAGGAATAGGTGCACGTTCCTCTGGCAAATTGTCCAGTTCAAGACCACCACCATATGCCCCTAATTTTGTGACCCCTACCGCTCCTCCTGAGGAGGAAGCCGTGGGCCATTCACCCAATAATTACCCCACGCGGCCATGGAGTGACGGCCTCACTGATCAGCCGGTGGGTGGGGTTCGATGCTTCCCTGTAATAGAGGTCCCAGTTCGAGGAGGTCCCCCTTGCCGGGAGCATCAGCCCCTTCAATTTAAAGACCTCAAAAATGTAAAGCAGGCTGTTACTAATACGGGAGACCAGCTTTCCAAGGTCTTGCAAGGCCCTACAGAACCTTTTCAAGAATTTGTGGACTAAGAAGCATATAGCCTTTGAGAATGCTAATATGTTGTATTGACCTCTCAACCTGTGCCAAATATGCTTAATAGACAGGGATACTTTCCTGGAAAAGGTTTGGGCAGACATCTTCAAGGTGATCCCCAACCAGTCTGTGACAGGGTTAAAAATTAGAGGCCGCAATTGAATTGGTAAAGGAACAGCTTGAGAGAAATTAAAAGAAGCCCATTGTTTACAGGCCTTTGCCTATATTTTAATATAACTCACAAAACAGGCATCCCTTATAATCCTCAGGATCAAGCCATTGTTGAACGTGCCAACCGCACCCTTAAAGTTTATTTAGAAAAAATAAAGAAGGGGGATGTGGCTGAGCATTGCAGCTCACCCCATTCCTTACTGGCATCTGCCATCTATGTGTTAAATTTTTTAACTGTCACTAATGATGTAGCTCCTGCAGAGCGCCATTGGCTTCGCCCTGCTAATGAGAATAAAGGCCAAGTAAAATGGAAAGATCTGGCCACAAATAAATGGCGAGGACCAGATCCAGTACTAACGTGGGGGCGAGGCTCCGTTTGTGTTTTTCCCCAGGATGAAGAAACACCTAGATGGGTTCCTGAGAGACTTACACGACAAATCTCCTTGGCTCCAACTCAACATGATCCCACTCCTAATGATGTTCTTGCAGGATAGGAGACCCTGACAGCAGTGGTGCAACTTCCTGGTATCCTGCCCATGGGAAACGCAGATCTCCAGCTGCTCCCCCATTTACCATCATATATGTGTTACCCCTGCGAAATGGCATTTAACTGGCAGCATGGATGTTTTAGGAACAAAGCGGAATCTTGGCCATGGGGCTGATGGTCATAGCCATGATTGCAGTACTGTTTACTCTTCTTTGCCGCCTATGCAGACAACAAGCCTGGGAGCAGGTCATTATTTGACAAACTATGATGGATTTAGCTGTGGAAAACCCTAGTGCTCAAGTTTGGTTGAACATGGTGTGATGGGCAGACAGAGATGGGTAAGATTTGGCAGCGCTGATGACCAACCTAAGACAGGGATTCCCCAGGTGGGACTCCCCATGACGGGTAAGGCGTCAACTGACTGCTGGACAACCTAAGACAGGCCTCCATTAAAAAAACAAAAAAAAGGGGGACATGCAGGCCCCGGTCTCCCAAGGATTAACTCCACAGCTTAGCTTGTTTCTCAGAGGGAAACAGGATGAGCAATTTTGGCCTGATACATCTAGACACTGGCTTAACCGCAAGTTCCTGCTTCCTATTTGTCAAGTTATCTGCCAAGGGATTGGATAAACATTGGATAAAACTCAAGGGATTTAGGGTGGCCACAACAGGATTGGATAAACACTGGGAGGAACACAAGGGATATAGGGTGGCCGCTACAGGGAGGAACTCGAGGATTTAGGGTGGTCCCTTGAGGACTGGATAAACACTGGGAGGAGATAGGGAGAGTATACAACAAAGCCTGGAGTTGCAATAAAGATCAATCAATCTGTCATAGATCGGCATTCGGTGTACTGCGTCTTGTGTTGTGTTGGCTCTCTGTGTATTGTCTTTTGTGTAAACCTAGACCCTCCACTCGGCTCGGGGTACGTGTCGATGAGGGCGTTGTCAACAGCTCCACATGCGGGTTTCACATGCCACCAACTCCACATTCACAGACAACTTCAGCGCCAAAGCCGTTTTCAGATAGCCCTCAATGCAAAGGCTATAGGCGCTAATATTGGTGGGAGAGCTAATTCAATCAAGGAAACACTGCATGTTGGTGAAGCGCATATTGAAGAAGAATCAGCCGAGTGGTTCTCATGGGAGAACAACTCCATTTGGCTCACTAACTTCACACACCACCAGGCTTCCAAGCAGCTCTCAAGGAAACTCAGTTTTCACACTCAAGGCTTAATGTCGTTTGAGTGCCTAGGACTGAAATGAAGCTTGGAGAGCTTCCCACACAAACCAATGCTCCACATGCGGGTTTCACATGCCACCAACTCTACATTCACAGACAACTTCCTAGGTAAAGCCGTTTTCAGATAGCCCTCAAAAAAAAAGGCTCTAGGGGCAAATATTGGTGTGAGAGCTAATTCAATCAAGGAAACACTGCATGTTGGTGAAGCGCATATTGAAAAAGAATTAGCCGAGTGGTTCTTGTGGGAGAACAACTCCATTTGGCTCACTAACTTCACACACCATCAGGCTTCCAAGCAGCTCTCAAGGAAACTCAGTTTTCACACTCTAGGCTTAATGCCCTTTGAGTGCATTATCTACGACTGAAATCAACATGGTAGAGCTTCCCACACAAACCAATGCTAAACATGCAGGTTTCACATGCCACCAACTCCACATTCACAGACAACTTCAGCGCTAAAGCCGTTTTCAGATAGCCCTCAATACAAAGGCTCTAGGCACAAATATTGGTGTGAGAGCTATTTCAATCAAGGAAACACTGCATGTTGGTGAAGAGCATATTGAAGAAGAATAAGCCGAGTGGTTCTTGTGGGAGAACAACTCCATTTGGCTCACTAACTTCACACACCATCAGGCTTCCAAGCAGCTCTCAAGGAAACTCAGCTTTCACACTCTAGGCTTAATGCCCTTTGAGTGCATTATCTAGGAATGAACCTGGTAGAGCATCCCACACAAACCAATGCTCCACATGCGGGTTTCACATGCCACCAACTCCACATTCACAGACAACTTCAGCGCCAAAGCCGTTTTCAGATAGCCCTCAATGCGAAGGCTCTAGGCGCAAATATTGGTGTGAGAGCAAATTCAATCAAGGAAACACTGCATGTTGGTGAAGCGCATATTGAAGAAGAATCAGCCGAGTGGTTCTCATGGGAGAACAACTCCATTCGGCTCCCTAACTTCACACACCATCAGGCTTCCAAGCAGCTCTCAAGGAAACTCAGTTTTCACACTCTAGCCTTAATGCCCTTTGACTGCATTATCTAGGAATGAACCTGGTAGAGCATCCCACACAAACCAATTCTCCACATGCGGGTTTCACATGCCACCAACTCCACATTCACAGACAACTTCTGCGCCAAAGCCATTTTCAGATAGCCCTCAATACAAAGGCTCTAGGCGGAAATATTGGTGTGAGAGCTAATTCAATCAAGGAAACACTGCATGTTGGTGAAGCGCATATTGAAGAAGAATCAGCCGAGTGGTTCTTGTGGGAGAACAACTCCATTTGGCTCACTAACTTCACACACCATCAGGCTTCCAAGCAGCTCTCAAGGAAACTCAGTTTTCACATTCTAGGCTTAATGCCCTTTGAGTGCATTATCTAGGAATGAACCTGGTAGAGCATTCCACACAAACCAATGCTCCACATGCGGGTTTCACATGCCACCAACTCCACATTCACAGACAACTTCAGCGCCAATGCCGTTTTCAGATAGCCCTCAATACAAAGGCTCTAGGCGCAAATATTGGTGTGAGAGCTAATTCAATCAAGGAACACTGCATGTTGTGAAGCGCATATTGAAGAAGAATCAGCCGAATGGTTCTTGTGTGAGAACAACTCCATTTGGCGCACTAACTTCACGCACCATCAGGCTTCCAAGCAGCTCTCAAGGAAACTCAGCTTTCACACTCTAGGCTTAATGCCCTTTGAGTGCCTAGGACGGAAATGAAGCTTGGTGAGCTTCCCACACAAACCAATGCTCCACATGCAGGTTTCACATGCCACCAACTCCACATTCACAGACAACTTCAGCGCCAAAGCCCTTTTCAGATAGCCCTCAATACAAAGGCTCTAGGCGCAAATATTGGTGTGAGAGCTAATTCACTCAAGGAAACATTGCATGTTGGTGAAGCGCATATTGAAGAAGAATCAGCCGAGTGGTTCTTGTGGGAGAACAACTCCATTAGGCTCACTAACTTCACACACCATCAGGCTTCCAAGCAGCTCTCAAGGAAACTCAGTTTTCACACTCTAGGCTTAATGCCCTTTGAGTGCATTATCTAGGAATGAACCTGGTAGAGCATCCCACACAAACCAATGCTCCACATGTGGGTTTCACATGCTACAAACTCGAAATTCACAATCAACTTCAGCGCCAAAGCCCTTTTCAGATAGCCCTCAATGCAAAGGCTCTAGACGCAAATATTGGTGTGAGAGCTAATTCAATCAAGGAAACACTGCATGTTGGTGAAGCGCATATTGAAGAAGAATCAGCTGAGTGGTTCTTGTGGGAGAACAACTCCATTTGGCTCACTAACTTCACACACCATCAGGCTTCCAAGCAGCTCTCAAGGAAACTCAGCTTTCACACTCTAGGCTTAATGCCCTTTGAGAGCATTATGTAGGAATGAACCTGGTGGAGCATCCCACACAAACCAATGCTCCACATGCGGGTTTCACATGATACAAACTCCAAATTCACAGACAACTTCAGCGCCAAAGCCGTTTTCAGATAGCCCTCAATAAAAAGGCTCTAGGCGGAAATATTGGTGTGAGAGCTAATTCAATCAAGGAAACACTGCATGTTGGTGAAGCGCATATTGAAGAAGAATCAGCCGAGTGGTTCTTGTGGGAGAACAACTTAATTTGGCTCACTAACTTCACACACCATCAGGCTTCCAAGCAGCCCTCAAGGAAACTCAGTTTTCACACTTTAGGCTTAATGCTCTTTGAGTGCATTATCTAGGAATGAACCTGGTAGAGCATCCCACTCAAACTAATGCTCCACATGCCGGTTTCATATGCAACCAACTCCACATTCACAGACAACTTCCTATCCAAAGCCGTTTTCAGATAGATCTCAATACAAAGGCTCTAGGCACAAATATGGTCGTGAGACCTAATTTAATCAAGGAAGCACTGCATGTTGGTGAAGTGCATATTGAAGAAGAATCAGCCGAGTGGTTCTTGTGGGAAAACAACTCCATTTGGCTCACTAACTTCACACACCATCAGGCTTCCAAGCAGCTCTCAAGGAAACTCAGCTTTCACACTCTAGGCTTAATGCCCTTTGAGTGCCTAGGACTGAAATGAAGCTTGGTGAGCTTTCCACACAAACCAATGCTCCACATGCTGGTTTCACATGCCACCAACTCCACATTCACAGACAACTTCCTAGCTAAAGTCGTTTTCACTTAGCCCTCAATACAAAGGCTCTAGGCGCAAATATTGGTGTGAGAGCAAATTCAATCAAGGCAACACAGCATGTTGGTGAAGCGCATATTGAAGAAGAATCAGCCGAGTGTTTCTTGTGGGAGAACAACTCCATTTGGCTCACTAACTTCACACACCATCAGGCTTCCAAGCAGCTCTCAAGGAAACTCAGTTTTCACACTCTAGGCTTAATGTCCTTTGAGTGCATTATGTAGGAATGAATCTATTAGAGCATCCCATACAAACCAATGCTCCACATGCTGGTTTCACATGCCACCAACTCCACATTCACAGACAACTTCCTAGCTAAAGTCGTTTTCACTTAGCCCTCAATACAAAGGCTCTAGGCACAAATATTGGTGTGAGAGCTAATTCAATCAAGGCAACACAGCATGTTGGTGAAGCGCATATTGAAGAAGAATCAGCTGAATGGTTCTTGTGGGAGAACAACTCCATTTGGCTCACTAACTTCACACACCATCAGGCTTCCAAGCAGCTCTCAAGGAAACTCAGCTTTCACACTCTAGGCTTAATGCCCTTTGAGTGCCTAGGACTGAAATGAAGCTTGGTGAGCGTCCCTCACAAACCAATGCTCCACATGCTGGTTTCACATGCCACCAAATCCACATTCACAGACAACTTCAGCGCCAAAGCCGTTTTCAGATAGCCCTCAATACAAAGGCTCTAGGCGCAAATATTGGTGTGAGAGCTAATTCAATCAAGGAAACACTGCATGTTGGTGAAGCGCATATTGAAGAAGAATCAGCCGAGTGGTTCTTGTGGGAGAACAACTCCATTTGGCTCACTAACTTCACACACCATCAGGCTTCCAAGCAGCTCTCAAGGAAACTCAGCTTTCACACTCTAGGCTTAATGCCCTTTGAGTGCCTAGGAATGAAAGGAAGCTTGGTGAGCTTCCCACACAAACAAATGCTCCACATGCGGGTTTCACATGCCACCAACTCCACATTCACAGACAACTTCAGCGCCAAAGCCGTTTTCAGATAGCCCTCAATACAAAGGCTCTAGGAGCAAATATTGGTGTGAGAGCTAATTCAATCAAGGAAACACAGCATGTTGTGAAGCGCATATTGAAGAAGAATCAGCCGAGTGGTTCTTGTGTGAGAACAACTCCATTTGGCTCACTAACTTCACACACCATCAGGCTTCCAAGCAGCTCTCAAGGAAACTCAGCTTTCACACTCTAGGCTTAATGCCCTTTGAGTGCATTATCTAGGAATGAACCTGGTAGAGAATCCCACACAAACCAATGCAACACAGGTGGGTTTCATATGCAACCAACTCCACTTTCACAGACAACTTCAGCGCCAAAGCCGTTTTCAGATAGATCTCAATAAAAAGGCTCTAGGCACAAATATGGTTGTGAGACCTAATTTAATCAAGGAAGCACTGCATGTTGGTGAAGTGCATATTGAAGAAGAATCAGCCGAGTGGTTCTTGTGGGAGAACAACTCCATTTGGCTCACTAACTTCACACACCATCAGGCTTCCAAGCAGCTCTCAAGGAAACTCAGCTTTCACACTCTAGGCTTAATGCCCTTTGAGTGCCTAGGACTGAAATGCAGCTTGGTGAGCTTTCCACACAAACCAATGCTCCACATGCGGGTTTCACATGCCACCAACTCCACATTCACAGACAACTTCCTAGCCAAAGCCGTTTTCAGATAGCCCTCAATGCAAAGGCTCTAGGCGCAAATATTTGTGTGAGAGCTAATTCAATCAAGGAAACACTGCATGTTGGTGAAGCGCATATTGAAGAAGAATCAGCCGAGTGGTTCTTGTGGGAGAACAACTCCATTTGGCTCACTAACTTCACACACCATCAGGCTTCCAAGCAGCTCTCAAGGAAACTCAGTTTTCACACTCTAGGCTTAATGCCCTTTGAGTGCATTATCTAGGACTGAAATGAAGCTTGGTGAACATCCCACACAAACCAATGCTCCACATGCGGGTTTCACATGCCACCAACTCCACATTCACAGACAACTTCAGCGCTAAAGCCGTTTTCAGATAGCCCTCAATACAAAGGCTCTAGGCACAAATATTGGTGTGAGAGCTAATTCAATCAAGGAAACACTGCATGTTGGTGAAGAGCATATTGAAGAAGAATCAGCCGAGTGGTTCTTGTGGGAGAACAACTCCATTTGGCTCACTAACTTCACACACCATCAGGCTTCCAAGCAGCTCTCAAGGAAACTCAGCTTTCACACTCTAGGCTTAATGCCCTTTGAGTGCATTATCTAGGAATGAACCTGGTAGAGCATCCCACACAAACCAATGCTCCACAGGCGGGTTTCACATGCCACCAACTCCACATTCACAGACAACTTCAGCGCCAAAGCCGTTTTCAGATAGCCCTCAATGCGAAGGCTCTAGGCGCAAATATTGGTGTGAGAGCAAATTCAATCAAGGAAACACTGCATGTTGGTGAAGCGCATATTGAAGAAGAATCAGCCGAGTGGTTCTTGTGGGAGAACAACTCCATTCGGCTCCCTAACTTCACACACCATCAGGCTTCCAAGCAGCTCTCAAGGAAACTCAGTTTTCACACTCTAGGCTTAATGCCCTTTGAGTGCATTATCTAGGAATGAACCTGGTAGAGCATCCCACACAAACCAATGCTCCATATGCGGGTTTCACATGCCACCAACTCTACATTCACAGACAACTTCTGCGCCAAAGCCATTTTCAGATAGCCCTCAATACAAAGGCTCTAGGCGCAAATATTGGTGTGAGAGCTAATTCACTCAAGGAAACACTGCATGTTGGTGAAGCGCATATTGAAGAAGAATCAGCCGAGTGGTTCTTGTGTGAGAACAACTCCATTTGGCTCACTAACTTCACACACCATCAGGCTTCCAAGCAGCTCTCAAGGAAACTCAGTTTTCACATTCTAGGCTTAATGCCCTTTGAGTGCATTATCTAGGAATGAACCTGGTAGAGCATTCCACACAAACCAATGCTCCACATGCGGGTTTCACATGCCACCAACTCCACATTCACAGACAACTTCAGCGCCAATGCCGTTTTCAGATAGCCCTCAATGCGAAGGCTGTAGGCGCAAATATTGGTGTGAGAGCTAATTCAATCAAGGAAACACTGCATGTTGGTGAAGCGCATATTGAAGAAGAATCAGCCGAATGGTTCTTGTGTGAGAACAACTCCATTTGGCTCACTAACTTCACGCACCATCAGGCTTCCAAGCAGCTCTCAAGGAAACTCCGTTTTCACACTCTAGGCTTAATGCCCTTTGAGTGCCTAGGACGGAAATGAAGCTTGGTGAGCTTCCCACACAAACCAATGCTCCACATGCAGGTTTCACATGCCACCAACTCTACATTCACAGACAACTTCAGCGCCAAAGCCCTTTTCAGATAGCCCTCAATACAAAGGCTCTAGGCGCAAATATTGGTGTGAGAGCTAATTCACTCAAGGAAACACTGCATGTTGGTGAAGCGCATATTGAAGAAGAATCAGCCGAGTGGTTCTTGTGGGAGAACAACTCCATTAGGCTCACTAACTTCACACACCATCAGGCTTCCAAGCAGCTCTCAAGGAAACTCAGTTTTCACACTCTAGGCTTAATGCCCTTTGAGTGCATTATCTAGGAATGAACCTGGTAGAGCATCCCACACAAACCGATGCTCCACATGTGGGTTTCACATGCTACAAACTCGAAATTCACAATCAACTTCAGCGCCAAAGCCCTTTTCAGATAGCCCTCAATGCAAAGGCTCTAGACG
Source organism: Ochotona princeps (assembly GCF_030435755.1). NCBI lineage: Eukaryota > Metazoa > Chordata > Mammalia > Lagomorpha > Ochotonidae > Ochotona > Ochotona princeps. The sequence continues at coordinate 122,105 of NW_026701004.1, forward strand.
CAAATATTGGTGTGAGAGCTAATTCAATCAAGGAAACACTGCATGTTGGTGAAGCGCATATTGAAGAAGAATCAGCCGAGTGGTTCTTGTGGGAGAACAACTCCATTTGGCTCACTAACTTCACACACCATCAGGCTTCCAAGCAGCTCTCAAGGAAACTCAGCTTTCACACTCTAGGCTTAATGCCCTTTGAGAGCATTATGTAGGAATGAACCTGGTAGAGCATCCCACACAAACCAATGCTCCACATGCGGGTTTCACATGATACAAACTCCAAATTCACAGACAACTTCAGCGCCAAAGCCGTTTTCAGATAGCCCTCAATGCAAAGGCTCTAGGCGCAAATATTGGTGTGAGAGCTAATTCAATCAAGGAAACACTGCATGTTGGTGAAGCGCATATTGAACTAGAATCAGCCGAGTGGTTCTTGTGGCAGAACAACTTAATTTGGCTCACTAACTTCACACACCATCAGGCTTCCAAGCAGCCCTCAAGGAAACTCAGTTTTCACACTTTAGGCTTAATGCTCTTTGAGTGCATTATCTAGGAATGAACCTGGTAGAGCATCCCACACAAACTAAAGCTCCACATGCCGGTTTCATATGCAACCAACTCCACATTCACAGACAACTTCCTATCCAAAGCCGTTTTCAGATAGATCTCAATACAAAGGCTCTAGGCACAAATATGGTTGTGAGACCTAATTTAATCAAGGAAGCACTGCATGTTGGTGAAGTGCATATTGAAGAAGAATCAGCCGAGTGGTTCTTGTGGGAAAACAACTCCATTTGGCTCACTAACTTCACACACCATCAGGCTTCCAAGCAGCTCTCAAGGAAACTCAGCTTTCACACTCTAGGCTTAATGCCCTTTGAGTGCCTAGGACTGAAATGAAGCTTGGTGAGCTTTCCACACAAACCAATGCTCCACATGCTGGTTTCACATGCCACCAACTCCACATTCACAGACAACTTCCTAGCTAAAGTCGTTTTCACTTAGCCCTCAATACAAAGGCTCTAGGCGCAAATATTGGTGTGAGAGCAAATTCAATCAAGGCAACACAGCATGTTGGTGAAGCGCATATTGAAGAAGAATCAGCCGAGTGGTTCTTGTGGGAGAACAACTCCATTTGGCTCACTAACTTCACACACCATCAGGCTTCCAAGCAGCTCTCAAGGAAACTCAGTTTTCACACTCTAGGCTTAATGTCCTTTGAGTGCATTATGTAGGAATGAATCTATTAGAGCATCCCATACAAACCAATGCTCCACATGCTGGTTTCACATGCCACCAACTCCACATTCACAGACAACTTCCTAGCTAAAGTCGTTTTCACTTAGCCCTCAATACAAAGGCTCTAGGCACAAATATTGGTGTGAGAGCTAATTCAATCAAGGCAACACAGCATGTTGGTGAAGCGCATATTGAAGAAGAATCAGCTGAGTGGTTCTTGTGTGAGAACAACTCCATTTGGCTCACTAACTTCACACACCATCAGGCTTCCAAGCAGCCCTCAAGGAAACTCAGTTTTCACACTTTAGGCTTAATGCTCTTTGAGTGCATTATCTAGGAATGAACCTGGTAGAGCATCCCACTCAAACTAATGCTCCACATGCCGGTTTCATATGCAACCAACTCCACATTCACAGACAACTTCCTATCCAAAGCCGTTTTCAGATAGATCTCAATACAAAGGCTCTAGGCACAAATATGGTCGTGAGACCTAATTTAATCAAGGAAGCACTGCATGTTGGTGAAGTGCATATTGAAGAAGAATCAGCCGAGTGGTTCTTGTGGGAAAACAACTCCATTTGGCTCACTAACTTCACACACCATCAGGCTTCCAAGCAGCTCTCAAGGAAACTCAGCTTTCACACTCTAGGCTTAATGCCCTTTGAGTGCCTAGGACTGAAATGAAGCTTGGTGAGCTTTCCACACAAACCAATGCTCCACATGCTGGTTTCACATGCCACCAACTCCACATTCACAGACAACTTCCTAGCTAAAGTCGTTTTCACTTAGCCCTCAATACAAAGGCTCTAGGCGCAAATATTGGTGTGAGAGCAAATTCAATCAAGGCAACACAGCATGTTGGTGAAGCGCATATTGAAGAAGAATCAGCCGAGTGGTTCTTGTGGGAGAACAACTCCATTTGGCTCACTAACTTCACACACCATCAGGCTTCCAAGCAGCTCTCAAGGAAACTCAGTTTTCACACTCTAGGCTTAATGTCCTTTGAGTGCATTATGTAGGAATGAATCTATTAGAGCATCCCATACAAACCAATGCTCCACATGCTGGTTTCACATGCCACCAACTCCACATTCACAGACAACTTCCTAGCTAAAGTCGTTTTCACTTAGCCCTCAATACAAAGGCTCTAGGCACAAATATTGGTGTGAGAGCTAATTCAATCAAGGCAACACAGCATGTTGGTGAAGCGCATATTGAAGAAGAATCAGCTGAGTGGTTCTTGTGTGAGAACAACTCCATTTGGCTCACTAACTTCACACACCATCAGGCTTCCAAGCAGCTCTCAAGGAAACTCAGCTTTCACACTCTAGGCTTAATGCCCTTTGAGTGCCTAGGACTGAAATAAAGCTTGGTGAGCGTCCCACACAAACCAATGCTCCACATGCTGGTTTCACATGCCACCAAATCCACATTCACAGACAACTTCAGCGCCAAAGCCGTTTTCAGATAGCCCTCAATACAAAGGCTCTAGGCACAAATATTGGTGTGAGAGCTAATTCAATCAAGGAAACACTGCATGTTGGTGAAGCGCATATTGAAGAAGAATCAGCCGAGTGGTTCTTGTGGGAGAACAACTCCATTTGGCTCACTAACTTCACACACCATCAGGCTTCCAAGCAGCTCTCAAGGAAACTCAGCTTTCACACTCTAGGCTTAATGCCCTTTGAGGGCCTAGGACTGAATGAAGCTTGGTGAGCTTCCCACACAAACCAATGCTCCACACGCGGGTTTCACATGCCACCAACTCCACATTCACAGACAACTTCCTAGCCAAAGCCGTTTTCAGATAGCCCTCAATACAAAGGCTCTAGGCCCAAATATTGGTGTGAGAGCTAATTCAATCAAGGAAACACAGCATGTTGTGAAGCGCATATTGAAGAAGAATCAGCCGAGTGGTTCTTGTGTGAGAACAACTCCATTTGGCTCACTAACTTCACACACCATCAGGCTTCCAAGCAGCTCTCAAGGAAACTCAGCTTTCACACTCTAGGCTTAATGCCCTTTGAGTGCATTATCTAGGAATGAACCTGGTAGAGAATCCCACACAAACCAATGCAACACAGGTGGGTTTCATATGCAACCAACTCCACTTTCACAGACAACTTCAGCGCCAAAGCCGTTTTCAGATAGATCTCAATAAAAAGGCTCTAGGCACAAATATGGTTGTGAGACCTAATTTAATCATGGAAGCACTGCATGTTGGTGAAGTGCATATTGAAGAAGAATCAGCCGAGTGGTTCTTGTGGGAGAACAACTCCATTTGGCTCACTAACTTCACACACCATCAGGCTTCCAAGCAGCTCTCAAGGAAACTCAGCTTTCACACTCTAGGCTTAATGCCCTTTGAGTGCCTAGGACTGAAATGCAGCTTGGTGAGCTTTCCACACAAACCAATGCTCCACATGCAGGTTTCACATGCCGCCAACTCCACATTCACAGACAACTTCCTAGCTAAAGTCGTTTTCAGTTAGCCCTCAATACAAAGGCTCTAGAGGCAAATACTAGTGTGAGAGCTAATTCAATCAAGGAAACACTGCATGTTGGTGAAGCGCATATTGAAGAAGAATCAGCCGAGTGGTTCTTGTGGGAGAACAACTCCATTTGGCTCACTAACTTCACACACCATCAGGCTTCCAAGCAGCTCTCAAGGAAACTCAGCTTTCACACTCTAGGCTTAATGCCCTTTGAGTGCATTATCTAGGAATGAACCTGGTAGAGCATCCCACACAAAGCAATGCTCCACATGCGGGTTTCATATGCCTGCATCTCCACATTCACAGACAACCTCAGCGCCAAAGCCGTTTTCAGATAGCCCTCAATACAAAGGCTCTAGGCGCAAATATAGGTGTGAGAGCTAATTCAATCAAGGAAACACTGCATGTTGGTGAAGCACATATTGAAGAAGAATCATCCGAGTGGTTCTTGTGGGAGAACAACTCCATTTGGCTCACTAACTTCACACACCATCAGGCTTCCAAGCAGCTCTCAAGGAAACTCAGCTTTCACACGCTAGTCTTAATGTCGTTTGAGTGCATTATGTAGGAATGAACCTGGTAGAGCATCCCACACAAACCAATGCTCGACATGTGGGTTTCACCTGCTACAAACTCCAAATTCACAGACAACTTCCTAGCCAAAGCCGTTTTCAGATAGCCCTCAATACAAAGGCTCTAGGCGCAAATATTGGTGTGAGAGCTAATTCAATCAAGGAAACACTGCATGTTGGTGAAGCGCATATTGAAGAAGAATCAGCCGAGTGGTTCTTGTGGGAGAACAACTCCATTTGGATCACTAACTTCACACACCATCAGGCTTCCAAGCAGCTCTCAAGGAAACTCAGCTTTCACACTCTAGGCTTAATGCCCTTTGAGTGCATTATGTAGGAATGAACCTGGTAGAGCATCCCACATAAACCAAAGCTCCACATGCGGGTTTCATATGCCACCAACACCACATTCACAGAAAACGTCATAGCCAAAGCCGTTTTCGGGTAGATCTCAATACAAAGGCTCTAGGCGCAAATATTGGTGTGAGAGCTAATTCAATCAAGGAAACACTGCATGTTGGTGAAGCACATATTGAAGAAGAATCAGCCTAGTGGTTCCTGTGGGAGAACAACTCCATTTGGCTCACTACACACACCATCAAGCTTCCAAGCAGCTCTCAAGGAAACTCAGCTTTCACACACTAGTCTTAATGCCGTTTGAGTGCATTATGTAGGAATGAACCTGGTAGAGCATCCCACACAAACCAATGCTCGACATGTTTGTTTCACCTGCTACAAACTCCAAATTCACAGACAACTTCCTAGCCAAAGCCGTTTTCAGATAGCCCTCAATACAAAGGCTCTAGGCGCAAATATTGGTGTGAGAGCTAATTCAATCAAGGAAACACAGCATGTTGGTGAAGAGCATATTGAAGAAGAATCAGCCGAGTGGTTCTTGTGGGAGAACAACTCCATTTGGCTCACTAACTTCACACACCATCAGGCTTCCATGCAGCTCTCAAGGAAACTCAGCTTTCACACTCTAGGCTTAATGCCCTTTGAGTGAATTATGTAGGAATGAACCTGGTAGAGCATCCCACACAAACCAATGCTCCACACTCGGGTTTCACATGCTACAATTTCCAAATTCACAGACAACTTCAGCGCCAAAGCCCTTTTCAGATAGCCCTCAATGCAAAGGCTGTAGGCGCAAATATTGGTGTGAGAGCTAATTCAATCAAGGAAACACTGCATGTTGGTGAAGCGCATATTGAAGAAGAATCAGCCGAGTGGTTCTTGTGGGAGAACAACTCCATTTGGCTCACTAACTTCACACACCTTCAGGCTTCCAAGCAGCTCTCAAAGAAACTCAGTTTTCAAACTCTAGTCTTAATGCCCTTTGAGTGCATTATCTAGGAATGAACCTATTAGAGCATCCCACACAAAGAAATGCTCCACATGCGGGTTTCACATGCCACCAACTCCACATTCACAGACAACTTCCTAGCCAAAGCCGTTTTCAGATAGCCCTCAATACAAAGGCTCTAGGCGCAAATATTAGTGTGAGAGCTAATTCAATCAAGGAAACACTGCATGTTGGTGAAGCGCATATTTAAGAAGAATCAGCCGAGTGGTTCTTGTGGGAGAACAACTCCATTTGGCTCACTAACTTCACACACCATCAGGCTTCCAAGCAGCTCTCAAGGAAACTCAGTTTTCACACTCTAGGCTTAATGCCCTTTGAGTGCCTAGGACAGAAAGGAAGCTTGGTGAGCTTCCCACACAAACCAATGCTCCACATGCGGGTTTCACATGCCACCAACTCCACATTCACAGACAACTTCAGCGCCAAAGCCGTTTTCAGATAGCCATCAATACAAAGGCTCTAGGCGCAAATATTGGTGTGAGAGCTAATTCAATCAAGGCAACACTGCATGTTGGTGAAGCACATACTGAAGAAGAATCAGCCAAGTGGTTCTTGTGGGAGAACAACTCCATTTGGCTCACTAACTTCACACACCATCAGGCTTCCAAGCAGCTCTCAAGGAAACTCAGCTTTCACACTCTAGGCTAATGCCCTTTGAGTGCCTAGGACAGAAAGGAAGCTTGGTGAGCTTCCCACCCAAACCAATGCTCCACATGCGGGTTTCACATGCCACCAACTCCACATTCACAGACAACTTCCTAGCCAAAGCCGTTTTCAGATAGCCCTCAATACAAAGGCTCTAGGCACAAATATTGGTGTGAGAGCTAATTCAATCAAGGAAACACTGCATGTTGGTGAAGCGCACATTGAAGAAGAATCAGCCGAGTGGTTCTTGTGGGAGAACAACTCCATTTGGCTCACTAACTTCACACACCATCAGGCTTCCAAGCAGCTCTCAAGGAAACTCAGTTTTCACACTGCAGGCTTAATGCTCTTTGAGTGTATTATCTAGGAATGAAACTGGTAGAGCATCCCACACAAACCAATGCTCCACATGTGGGTTTCACATGCCACCAACTCCACATTCACAGACAACTTCCTAGCCAAAGCCGTTTTCAGATAGCCCTCAATACAAAGGCTCTAGGCGCAAATATAGGTGTGAGAGCTAATTCAATCAAGGAAACACAGCATGTTGGTGAAGCGCATATTGAAGAAGAATCATCCGAGTGGTTCTTGTGGGAGAACAACTCCATTTGGCTCACTACACACACCATCAGGCTTCCAAGCAGCTCTCAAGGAAACTCAGCTTTCACACGCTAGTCTTAATGCCGTTTAAGTGCATTATGTAGGAATGAACCTGGTAGAGCATTCACACAAACCAATGCTCCACATAAGGGTTTCATATGCCACCAACTCCACATTCACAGAAAACGTCCTGGCCAAAGCCGTTTTCGGGTAGATCTCAATACAAAGGCTCTAGGCGCAAATATTGGTGTGAGAGCTAATTCAATCAAGGAAACACTGCATGTTGGTGAAGCACATATTGAAGAAGAATCAGCCGAGTGGTTCCTGTGGGTGAACAACTCCATTTGGCTCACTACAAACACCATCAGGCTTCCAAGCAGCTCTCAAGGAAACTCAGATTTCACACTCTAGGCTTAATGCCCTTTGAGTGCCTAGGACAGAAAGGAAGCTTGGTGAGCTTCCCACACAAACCAATGCTCCACATGCGGGTTTCACATGCCACCAACTCCACATTCACAGACAACTTCCTAGCCAAAGCCGTTTTCAGATAGACTCCAATACAAAGGCTCTAGGCGCAAATATTGGTGTGAGAGCTAATTCAATCAAGGCAACACTGCATGTTGGTGAAGCACATACTGAAGAAGAATCAGCCAAGTGGTTCTTGTGGGAGAACAACTCCATTTGGCTCACTAACTTCACACACCATCAGGCTTCCAAGCAGCTCTCAAGGAAACTCAGCTTTCACACTCTAGGCTCTATGCCCTTTGATTGCCTAGGACAGAAAGGAAGCTTGGTGAGCTTCTCACACAAACCAATGCTCCACATGCGGGTTTCACATGCCACCAACTCCACATTCACAGACAACTTCAGCGCCAAAGCCGTTTTCAGATAGCCCTCAATGCAAAGGCTCTAGGCGCAAATATTGGTGTGAGAGCTAATTCAATCAAGGAAACACTGCATGTTGGTGAAGCGCATATTGAAGAAGAATCAGCCGAGTGGTTCTTGTGGGAGAACAACTCCATTTGGCTCACTAACTTCACACACCATCAGGCTTCCAAGCAGCTCTCAAGGAAACTCAGCTTTCACATTCTAGGCTTAATGCTCTTTGAGTGTCTAGGACTGAAATGAAGCTTGGTGAGCTTCCCACACAAACCAATGCTCCACATGCGGGTTTCACATGCCACCAACTCCACATTCACAGACAACTTCCAAGCCAAAGCCGTTTTCAGATAGCCCTCAATACAAAGGCTCTAGGCGCAAATATTGGTGTGAGAGCTAATTCAATCAAGGAAACACTGCATGTTGGTGAAGCGCATATTGAAGAAGAATCAGCCGAGTGGTTCTTGTGGGAGAACAACTCCATTTGGCTCACTAACTTCACACACCATCAGGCTTCCAAGCAGCTCTCAAGGAAACCCAGCTTTCACACTCTAGGATTAATGCCCTTTGAGTGCATTATCTAGGACTGAAATGAAGCTTGGTGAGCTTCCCACACAAACCAATGCTCCACATGCGGGTTTCACATGCCACCAACTCCACATTCACAGACAACTTCAGTGCCAAAGCCCTTTTCAGATAGCCCTCAATACAAAGGCTCTAGGCGCAAATATTGGTGTGAGAGCTAATTCAATCAAGGAAACACTGCATGTTGGTGAAGCGCATATTGAAGAAGAATCAGCCGAGTGGTTCTTGTGGGAGAACAACTCCATTTGGCTCACTAACTTCACACACCATCAGGCTTCCAAGCAGCTCTCAAAGAAACTCAGTTTTCACACTGCAGGCTTAATGCCCTTTGAGTGCATTATCTAGGAATGAAACTGGTAGAGCATCCCACACAAACCAATGCTCCACATGCGGGTTTCACATGCCACCAACTCCACATTCACAGACAACTTCAGCGCCAAAGCCGTTTTCAGATAGCCCTCAATACAAAGGCTCTAGGCGCAAATATAGGTGTGAGAGCTAATTCAATCAAGGAAACACAGCATGTTGGTGAAGCGCATATTGAAGAAGAATCATCCGAGTGGTTCTTGTGGGAGAACAACTCCATTTGGCTCACTAACTTCACACACCATCAGGCTTCCAAGCAGCTCTCAAGGAAACTCAGCTTTCACACGCTAGTCTTAATGCCGTTTAAGTGCATTATGTAGGAATGAACCTGGTAGAGCATTCCACACAAACCAATGCTCCACATAAGGGTTTCATATGCCACCAACTCCACATTCACAGAAAACGTCCTGGCCAAAGCCGTTTTCGGTTAGATCTCAATACAAAGGCTCTAGGCGCAAATATTGGTGTGAGAGCTAATTCAATCAAGGAAACACTGCATGTTGGTGATGCACATATTGAAGAAGAATCAGCCGAGTGGTTCCTGTGGGAGAACAACTCCATTTGGCTCACTACACACACCATCAGGCTTCCAAGCAGCTCTCCAGGAAACCCAGCTTTCACACTCGAGGCTTAATGCCGTTTGAGTGCATTATGTAGGAATGAACCTGGTAGAGCATCCCACCTAAACCAATGCTGTACAGGTAGTTTCACATGCCAGCAACTCCACATTCACAGACAACTTCAGCGCCAAAGCCGTTTTCAGATAGCCCTCAATACAAAGGCTCTAGGCGCACATATTGGTGTGAGAGCTAATTCAATCAAGGAAACACTGCAAGTTAGTGAAGCGCATATTGAAGAAGAATCAGCTCAGTGGTTCTTGTGGGAAAACAACTCCATTTGGCTCACTAACTTCACACATCATCAGGCTTCCAAGCAGCTCTCAAGGAAACTCAGTTTTCACACTCTAGGCTTAATGCCTTTGAGTGCATTATCTAGGAATGAACCTGGTAGAGCATCCCACCTAAACCAATGCTGCACAGGTCGGTTTCACATGCCACCAACTCCACATTCACAGACAACTTCAGCGCCAAAGCCGTTTTCAGATAGCTTTCAATACAAAGGCTCTAGGCACAAATATTGGTGTGAGAGCTAATTCAATCAAGGAAACACTGCATGTTGGTGAAGCGCATATTGAAGAAGAATCAGCCGAGTGGTTCTTGTGGCAGAACAACTCCATTTGGCTCACTAACTTCACACACCATCAGGCTTCCAAGCAGCTCTCCAGGGAACCCAGCTTTCACACTCTAGGCTTAATGCCCTTTGAGTGCATTATGTAGGAATGAACCTGGTAGAGCATCCCACACAAACCAATGCTCCACATGCGGGTTTCACATGCTACAAACTCCAAATTCACAGACAACTTCAGCGCCAATCCCTTTTCAGATAGCCCTCAATGCAAAGGCTCTAGGCGCAAATATTGGTGTGAGAGCTAATTCAATCAAGGAAACACTGCATGTTGGTGAAGCGCATATTGAAGAAGAATCAGCCGAGTGGTTCTTATGGGAGAAAAACTCCATTTGGCTCACTAACTTCACACACCATCAGGCTTCCAAGCAGCTCTCAAGGAAACTCAGTTTTCACACTCTAGGCTTAATGCCCTTTGAGTGCCTAGGACTGAAATGAAGCTTGGTGAGCTTCCCACACAAACCAATGCTCCACATGCGGGTTTCACATGCCACCAACTCCACATTCACAGACAACTTCAGCGCCAAAGCCGTTTTCAGATAGCCCTCAATACAAAGGCTCTAGGCACAAATATTGGTGTGAGAGCTAATTCAATCAAGGAAACACTGCATGTTGATGAAGCGCATATTGAAGAAGATTCAGCCGAGTGGTTCTTGTGGCAGAACAACTCCATTTGGCTCACTAACTTCACACACCATCAGGCTTCCAAGCAGCTCTCAAGGAAACACAGCTTTCACACTCTAGGCTTAATGCCCTTTGAGTGTATTATGTATGAATGAACCTGGTAGAGCATCCCACACAAACCAATGCTCCACATGCGGGTTTCACATGCCACCAACTCCACATTCACAGACAACTTCAGCGCCAATCCCTTTTCAGATAGCCCTAAATGCAAAGGCTCTAGGCGCAAATATTGGTGTGAGAGCTAATTCAATCAAGGAAACACTGCATGTTGGTGAAGCGCACATTGAAGAAGAATCAGCCGAGTGGTTCTTGTGGGAGAACAACTCCATTTGGCTCACTAACTTCACACACCATCAGGCTTCCAAGCAGCTCTCAAGGAAACTCAGCTTTCACTCTAGGCTTAATGCCCTTTGAGTGTCTAGGACTGAAATGAAGCTTGGTGAGCTTCTCACACAAACCAATGCTCCACATGCGGGTTTCACATGCCACCACCTCCAGATTCACAGGCAACTTCAGCACCAAAGCCGTTTTCAGATAGCCCTCAATACAAAGGCTCTAGGCGCAAATATTGGTGTGAGAGCTAATTCAATCAAGGAAACACTGCATGTTGGTGAAGCGCATATTGAAGAAGAATCAGCCGAGTGGTTCTTGTGGGAGAACAACTCCATTTGGCTCACTAACTTCACACACCATCAGGCTTCCTAGCAGCTCTCAAGGAAACTCAATTTTTACACTCTAGGCTCTATGCCCTTTGAGTGCATTATCTAGGACTGAAATGAAGCTTGGTGAGCTTCCCACACAAACCAATGCTCCACATGCGGGTTTCACATGCCACCAACTCCACATTCACAGACAACTTCAGCGCCAAAGCCGTTTTCAGATAGCCCTCAATAAAAAGGCTCTAGGCGCAAATATTGGTGTGAGAGCTAATTCAATCAAGGAAACACTGCATGTTGGTGAAGCGCACATTGAAGAAGAATCAGCCGAGTGGTTCTTGTGGGAGAACAACTCCATTTGGCTCACTAACTTCACACACCATCAGGCTTCCAAGCAGCTCTCAAGGAAACTCAGCTTTCACACTCTAGGCTTAATGCCCTTTGAGTGTCTAGGACTGAAATGAAGGTTGGTGAGCTTCCCACACAAACCAATGCTCCACATGCGGGTTTCACATGCCACCAACTCCACATTCACAGACAACTTCAGCGCCAAAGCCGTTTTCAGATAGCCCTCAATAAAAAGGCTCTAGGCGCAAATATTGGTGTGAGAGCTAATTCAATCAAGGAAACACTGCATGTTGGTGAAGCGCACATTGAAGAAGAATCAGCCGAGTGGTTCTTGTGGGAGAACAACTCCATTTGGCTCACTAACTTCACACACCATCAGGCTTCCAAGCAGCTCTCAAGGAAACTCAGCTTTCACACTCTAGGCTTAATGCCCTTTGAGTGTCTAGGACTGAAATGAAGGTTGGTGAGCTTCCCACACAAACCAATGCTCCACATGCGGGTTTCAAATGCCACCAACTCCAGATTCACAGGCACCCTCAGCGCCAAAGCCGTTTTCAGATAGCCCTCAATACAAAGGCTCTAGGCGCAAATATTGGTGTGAGAGCTAATTCAATCAAGGAAAAACTGCATGTTGGTGAAGCGCATATTGAAGAAGAATCAGCCGAGTGGTTCTTGTGGGAGAACAACTCCATTTGGCTCACTAACTTCACACACCATCAGGCTTCCAAGCAGCTCTCAAGGAAACTCAATTTTCACACTCTAGGCTCTATGCCCTTTGAGTGTATTATCTAGGACTGAAATGAAGCTTGGTGAGCTTCCCACACAAACCAATGCTCCACATGCGGGTTTCACATGCCACCAACTCCACATTCACAGACAACTTCCTAGCCAAAGCCGTTTTCAGATAGCCCTCAATACAAAGGCTCTAGGCGCAAATATTGGTGTGAGAGCTAATTCAATCAAGGAAACAGAGCATGTGGGTGTAGCGCATATTGAAGAAGAATCAGCAGAGTGGTTCTTGTGTGAGAACAACACCATTTGGCTCACTAACTTCACACACCATCAGGCTTCCAAGCAGCTCTCAAGGAAACTCAGCTTTCACACTATAGGCTTAATGCTCTTTGAGTGCATTATATAGGAATGAACCTGGTACAGCATCCCACACAAGCGAATGCTCCACATGTGGGTTTCACATGCTACAAATTCCAGATTCACAGACAACTTCAGTGCCAAAGCCCTTTTCAGATAGCCCTCAATGCAAAGGCTCTAGACGCAAATATTGGTGTGAGAGCTAATTCTATCAAGGAAACACAGCTTGTTGGTGAAGCACATATTGAAGAAGAATCAGCCGAGTGGTTCTTTTGGGAGAACAACTCCATTTGGCTCACTAACTTCACACACCATCAGGCTTCCAAGCAGCTCTCAAGGAATCTCAGTTTTCACACTCTAGGCTTAATGCCCTTTGAGTGCATTATCTAGGACTGAAATGAAGCTTGGTGAGCTTCCCACACAAACCAATGCTCCACGTGCAGGTTTCACATGCCCCCAACTCCACATTCACAGACAACTTCAGTGCCAAAGCCCTTTTCAGATAGCCCTCAATACAAAGGCTCTAGGCACAAATATTGGTGTGAGAGCTAATTCAATCAAGGAAACACTGCATGTTGGTGAAGCGCATATTGAAGAAGAATCAGCTGAGTGGTTCTTGTGGGAGAACAACTCCATTTGGCTCACTAAATTCACACACCATCAGGCTTCCAAGCAGCTCTCAAAGAAACTCAGTTTTCACACTCTAGGCTTAATGCCCTTTGAGTGCATTATATAGGAATGAACCTGATAGAGCATCCCACACAAGCCAATGCTCCACATGCGGGTTTCACATGCTACAAATTCTAGATTCACAGACAACTTCATCGCCAAAGCCCTTTTCAGATAGCCCTCAATGCAAAGGCTCTAGGCGCAAATATTTGTGTGAGAGCTAATTCAATCAAGGAAACACTGCATGTTGGTGAAGCGCATATTGAAGAAGAATCAGCTGAATGTTTCTTGTGGGAGAACAACTCCATTTGTCTCACTAAATTCACACACCATTAGGCTTCCAAGCAGCTCTCAAAGAAACTCAGTTTTCACACTCTAGGCTTAATGCCCTTTGAGTGCATTATCTAGGAATGAACCTATTAGAGCATCCCACACAAACCAATGCTCCACATGCGGGTTTCACATGCCACCAACTTCACATTCACAGACAACTTTAGCTCCAAAGCCGTTTTCAGATAGCCCTCAATACAAAGGCTCTAGGCGCAAATATTGGTGTGAGAGCTAATTCAATCAAGGAAACACTGCATGTTGGTGAAGCGCATATTTAAGAAGAATCAGCCGAGTGGTTCTTGTGGGAGAACAACTCCATTTGGCTCACTAACTTCACACACCATCAGGCTTCCAAGCAGCTCTCAAGGAAACTCAGCTTTCACACTCTAGGATTAATGCCCTTTGAGTGCATTATGTAGGAATGAAACTGGTAGAGCATCCCACACAAACCAATGCACCACATACGGGTTTCACATGCCACCAACTCCACATTCACAGACAACTTCAGCGCCAAAGCCGTTTTCAGATAGATCTCAATACAAAGGCTCTAGGCGCAAATATTGGTGTGAGACCTAATTCAATCAAGGCAACACTGCATGTTGGTGAAGCGCATATTGAAGAAGAATCAGCCGAGTGGTTCTTGTGGCAGAACAACTTCATTTGGCTCACTAACTTCACACACCATCAGGCTTCCAAGCAGCTCTCAAGGAAACTCAGCTTTCACACTCTAGGCTTAATGCCCTTTGAGTGCCTAGGACTGAAATGAAGCTTGGTGAGCGTCCCTCACAAACCAATGCTCCACATGCGGGTTTCACATGCCCCCAACTCCACATTCACAGACAACTTCCTAGCGCCAAAGCCGTTTTCAGATAGCCCTCAATACAAAGGCTCTAGGCGCAAATATTGCTGTGAGAGCTAATTCAATCAACGCAACACTGAATGTTGGTGAAGCACATATTGAAGAAGAATCAGCCAAGTGGTTCTTGTGGCAGAACAACTCCATTTGGCTCACTAACTTCACACACCATCAGGCTTCCAAGAAGCTCTCAAGGAAACTCAGCTTTCACACTCTAGGCTTAATGCCCTTTGAGTGCCTAGGACTGAAATGAACCTTGGTGAGCTTCCCTCACAAACCAATGCTCCACATGTGGGTTTCACATGCCACCAACTCCACATTCACAGACAACTTCCTACCCAAAGCCGTTTTCAGATAGCCCTCCATACAAAGGCTCTAGGCACAAATATTGGTGTGAGAGCTAATTCAATCAAGGAAACACTGCATGTTGGTGAAGCGCATATTGAAGAAGAATCAGCCGAGTGGTTCTTGTGGGAGAACAACTCCATTTGGCTCACTAACTTCACACACCATCAGGCTTCCAAGCAGCTCTCCAGGACCCAGCTTTCACACTCTAGGATTAATGCCCTTTGAGTGCATTATGTAGGAATGAACCTGGTAGAGCATCCCACACAAACCAATGCTGCACATGCGGGTTTCACATGCTACAAACTCCAAATTCACAGACAACTTCAGCGCCAATCCCTTTTCAGATAGCCCTCAATGCAAAGGCTCTAGGCGCAAATATTGGTGTGAGAGCTAATTCAATCAAGGAAACACTGCATGTTGGTGAAGCGCATATTGAAGAAGAATCAGCCGAGTGGTTCTTGTGGCAGAACAACTCCATTTGGCTCCCTAACTTCACACACCATCAGGCTTCCAAGCAGCTCTCAAGGAAACTCAGTTTTCACACTCTAGGCTTAATGCCCTTTGAGTGTCTAGGACTGAAATGAAGCTTGGTGAGCTTCCCACACAAACCAATGCTCCACATGCGGGTTTCACATGCCACCAACTCCACATTCACAGCCAACTTCAGCGCCAAAGCCGTTTTCAGATAGCCCTCAATACAAAGGTTCTAGGCACAAATATTGGTGTGAGAGCTAATTCAATCAAGGCAACACTGCATGTTGGTGAAGCACATATTGAAGAAGAATCAGCCGAGTGGTTCTTGTGTGAGAACAACTCCATTTGGCTCACTAACTTCACACACCATCAGGCTTCCAAGCAGCTCTCAAGGAAACTCAGTTTTCACACTCTAGGCTTAATGCCTTTGTGTGCATTATCTAGGAATGAACCTGGTAGAGCATCCCACCTAAACCAATGCTGTACAGGTAGTTTCACATGCCAGCAAATCCACATTCACAGACAACTTCCTAGCGCCAAAGCCGTTTTCAGATAGCCCTCAATACAAAGGCTCTAGGCGCACATATTGGTGTGAGAGCTAATTCAATCAAGGAAACACTGCATGTTAGTGAAGCGCATATTGAAGAAGAATCAGCCGAGTGGTTCTTGTGGGAAAACAACTCCATTTGGCTCACTAACTTCACACATCATCAGGCTTCCAAGCAGCTCTCAAGGAAACTCAGTTTTCACACTCTAGGCTTAATGCCTTTGAGTGCATTATGTAGGAATGAACCTGGTAGAGCATCCCACAAAAACCAATGCTGCACAGGTCGGTTTCACATGCCACCAACTCCACATTCACAGACAACTTTAGCGCCAAAGCCGTTTTCAGATAGCCCTCAATACAAAGGCTCTAGGCACAAATATTGGTGTGAAAGCTAATTCAATCAAGGAAACACTGCATGTTGGTGAAGCGCATATTGAAGAAGAATCAGCCGAGTGGTTCTTGTGGCAGAACAACTCCATTTGGCTCACTAACTTCACACACCATCAGGCTTCCAAGCAGCTCTCCAGGAAACACAGCTTTCACACTCTAGGCTTAATGCCCTTTGAGTGCATTATGTAGGAATGAACCTGGTAGAGCATCCCACACAAACCAATGCTCCACATGCGGGTTTCACATGCCACCAACTCCACATTCACAGACAACTTCAGCGCCAATCCCTTTTCAGATAGCCCTCAATGCAAAGGCTCTAGGCGCAAATATTGGTGTGAGAGCTAATTCAATCAAGGAAACACTGCATGTTGGTGAAGCGCACATTGAAGAAGAATCAGCCGAGTGGTTCTTGTGGGAGAACAACTCCATTTGGCTCACTAACTTCACACACCATCAGGCTTCCAAGCAGCTCTGAAGGAAACTCAGCTTTCACACTCTAGGCTTAATGCCCTTTGATTGTCTAGGACTGAAATGAAGGTTGGTGAGCTTCCCACACAAACCAATGCTCCACATGCGGGTTTCACATGCCACCAACTCCAGATTCACAGGCAACTTCAGCACCAAAGCCGTTTTCAGATAGCCCTCAATACAAAGGCTCTAGGCGCAAATATTGGTGTGAGAGCTAATTCAATCCAGGAAACACTGCATGTTGGTGAAGCGCATATTGAAGAAGAATCAGCCGAGTGGTTCTTGTGGGAGAACAACTCCATTTGGCTCACTAACTTCACACACCATCAGGCTTCCAAGCAGCTCTCAAAGAAACTCAGTTTTCACACTCTAGGCTTAATGCCCTTTGAGTGCATTATATAGGAATGAACCTGGTAGAGCATCCCACACAAGCCAATGCTCCACATGTGAGTTTCACATGCTACTAATTCGAGATTCACAGACAATTTCCTAGCCAAAGCCCTTTTCAGATAGCCCTCAATGCAAAGGCTCTAGGCGCAAATATTGGTGTGAGAGCTAATTCAATCAAGGAAACACTGCATGTTGGTGAAGCGCATATTGAAGAAGAATCAGCTGAATGTTTCTTGTGGGAGAACAACTCCATTTGTCTCACTAACTTCACACACCATTAGGCTTCCAAGCAGCTCTCAAAGAAACTCAGTTTTCACACTCTAGGCTTAATGCCCTTTGAGTGCATTATCTAGGAATGAACCTATTAGAGCATCCCAAACAAACCAATGCTCCACATGCGGGTTTCACATGCCACCAACTTCACATTCACAGACAACTTTAGCTCCAAAGCCGTTTTCAGATAGCCCTCAATACAAAGGCTCTAGGCGCAAATATTGGTGTGAGAGCTAATTCAATCAAGGAAACACTGCATGTTGGTGAAGCGCATATTTAAGAAGAATCAGCCGAGTGGTTCTTGTGGGAGAACAACTCCATTTGGCTCACTAACTTCACACACCATCAGGCTTCCAAGCAGCTCTCAAGGAAACTCAGCTTTCACACTCTAGGCTTAATGCACTTTTAGTGCATTATGTAGGAATGAACCTGGTAGAGCATCCCACACAAACCAATGCACCACATACGGGTTTCACATGCCACCAACTCCACATTCACAGACAACTTCAGCGCCAAAGCCGTTTTCAGATAGATCTCAATACAAAGGCTCTAGGCGCAAATATTGGTGTGACAGCTAATTCAATCAAGGCAACACTGCATGTTGGTGAAGCGCATATTGAAGAAGAATCAGCCGAGTGGTTCTTGTGGCAGAACAACTCCATTTGGCTCCCTAACTTCACACACCATCAGGCTTCCAAGCAGCTCTCAAGGAAACTCAGCTTTCACACTCTAGGCTTAATGCCCTTTGAGTGCCTAGGACTGAAATGAAGCTTGGTGAGCGTCCCTCACAAACCAATGCTCCACATGCGGGTTTCACATGCCCCCAACTCCACATTCACAGACAACTTCCTAGCGCCAAAGCCGTTTTCAGATAGCCCTCAATACAAAGGCTCTAGGCGCAAATATTGCTGTGAGAGCTAATTCAATCAAGGCAACACTGAATGTTGGTGAAGCACATATTGAAGAAGAATCAGCCGAGTGGTTCTTGTGGCAGAACAACTCCATTTGGCTCACTAACTTCACACACCATCAGGCTTCCAAGAAGCTCTCAAGGAAACTCAGCTTTCACACTCTAGGCTTAATGCCCTTTGAGTGCCTAGGACTGAAATGAACCTTGGTGAGCTTCCCTCACAAACCAATGCTCCACATGCGGGTTTCACATGCCACCAACTCCACATTCACAGACAACTTCCTAGCGCCAAAGCCGTTTTCAGATAGCCCTCAATACAAAGGCTCTAGGCGCAAATATTGGTGTGAGAGCTAATTCAATCAAGGCAACACTGCATGTTGGTGAAGCGCATATTGAAGAAGAATCAGCCGAGTGGTTCTTTTGGGAGAACAACTCCATTTGGCTCACTAACTTCACACCATCAGGCTTCCAAGCAGCTCTCAAGGAAACTCAGCTCTCACACTCTAGGCTTAATGCCATTTGAGTGCATTATGTAGGAATGATCCTGGTAGAGCATCCCACACAAACCAATGCTCCACATGCGGGTTTCACATGCTACAAACTCCACATTCACAGACAACTTCAGCGCCAAAGCCGTTTTAGATAGCCCTCAATGCAAAGACTCTAGGTGCAAATATTGGTGTGAGAGCTAATTCAATCAAGGAAACACTGCATGTTGGTGAAGCGCACATTGAAGAAGAATCAGCCGAGTGGTTCTTGTGGGAGAACAACTCCATTTGGCTCACTAACTTCACACACCATCAGGCTTCCAAGCAGCTCTGAAGGAAACTCAGCTTTCACACTCTAGGCTTAATGCCCTTTGAGTGTCTAGGACTGAAATGAAGGTTGGTGAGCTTCCCACACAAACCAATGCTCCACATGCGGGTTTCACATGCCACCAACTCCAGATTCACAGGCAACTTCAGCACCAAAGCCGTTTTCAGATAGCCCTCAATACAAAGGCTCTAGGCGCAAATATTGGTGTGAGAGCTAATTCAATCCAGGAAACACTGCATGTTGGTGAAGCGCATATTGAAGAAGAATCAGCCGAGTGCTTCTTGTGGGAGAACAACTCCATTTGGCTCACTAACTTCACACACCATCAGGCTTCCAAGCAGCTCTCAAGGAAACTCAGCTTTCACACTATAGGCTTAATGCCCTTTGAGTGCATTATATAGGAATGAACCTGGTACAGCATCCCACACAAGCGAATGCTCCACATGTGGGTTTCACATGCTACAAATTCCAGATTCACAGACAACTTCAGTGCCAAAGCCGTTTTCAGATAGCCCTCAATGCAAAGGCTCTAGGCGCAAATATTGGTGTGAGAGCTAATTCAATCAAGGAAACACAGCTTGTTGGTGAAGCGCATATTGAAGAAGAATCAGCCGAGTGGTTCTTGTTGGAGAAAAACTCCATTTGGCTCACTAACTTCACACACCATCAGGCTTCCAAGCAGCTCTCAAGGAATCTCAGTTTTCACACTCTAGGCTTAATGCCCTTTGAGTGCATTATCTAGGACTGAAATGAAGCTTGGTGAGCTTCCCACACAAACCAATGCTCCACATGCGGGTTTCACATGCCCCCAACTCCACATTCACAGACAACTTCCTAGCCAAAGCCGTTTTCAGATAGCCCTCAATACAAAGGCTCTAGACGCAAATATTTGTGTGAGAGCTAATTCAATCAAGGAAACACTGCATGTTGGTGAAGGGCATAATGAAGAAGAATCAGCCGAGTGGTTCTTGTGGGAGAACAACTCCATTTGGCTCACTAACTTCACACACCATCAGGATTCCAAGCAGATCTCAAGGAAACTCAGCATTCACACTCTAGGCTTAATGCCCTTTGAGTGCATTATCTAGGAATCAACATGGTAGAGCATCATACACAAACCAATGCTCCACATGCGGGTTTCACATGCCACCAACTCCACATTCACAGACAACTTCAGCGCCAAAGCCATTTTCAGATAGCCCTCAATGCAAAGGCTCTAGGCACAAATATTGGTGTGAGAGCTATTTCAATCAAGGAAACACTGCATGTTGGTGAAGCGCATATTGAAGAATAATCAGCCGAGTGGTTCTTGTGGGAGAACAACTCCATTTGGCTCACTAAATTCACACACCATCAGGCTTCCAAGCAGCTCTCAAAGAAACTCAGTTTTCACACTCTAGGCTTAATGCCCTTTGAGTGCATTATATAGGAATGAACCTGGTAGAGCATCCCACACAAGCCAATGCTCCACATGTGAGTTTCACATGCTACTAATTCGAGATTCACAGACAACTTCCTAGCCAAAGCCCTTTTCAGATAGCCCTCAATGCAAAGGCTCTAGGCGCAAATATTGGTGTGAGAGCTAATTCAATCAAGGAAACACTGCATGTTGGTGAAGCGCATATTGAAGAAGAATCAGCTGAATGTTTCTTGTGGGAGAACAACTGCATTTGTCTCACTAAATTCACACACCATTAGGCTTCCAAGCAGCTCTCAAAGAAACTCAGTTTTCACACTCTAGGCTTAATGCCCTTTGAGTGCATTATCTAGGAATGAACCTATTAGAGCATCCCACACAAACCAATGCTCCACATGCGGGTTTCACATGCCACCAACTTCACATTCACAGACAACTTTAGCTCCAAAGCCGTTTTCAGATAGCCCTCAATACAAAGGCTCTAGGCGCAAATATTGGTGTGAGAGCTAATTCAATCAAGGCAACACTGCATGTTGGTGAAGCGCATATTGAAGAAGAATCAGCCGAGTGGTTCTTGTGGCAGAACAACTCCATTTGGCTCCCTAACTTCACACACCATCAGGCTTCCAAGCAGCTCTCAAGGAAACTCAGCTTTCACACTCTAGGCTTAATGCCCTTTGAGTGCCTAGGACTGAAATGAAGCTTGGTGAGCTTCCCACACAAACCAATGCTCCACATGCGGGTTTCACATGCCCCCAACTCCACATTCACAGACAACTTCCTAGCGCCAAAGCCGTTTTCAGATAGCCCTCAATACAAAGGCTCTAGGCGCAAATATTGCTGTGAGAGCTAATTCAATCAAGGCAACACTGAATGTTGGTGAAGCACATATTGAAGAAGAATCAGCCGAGTGGTTCTTGTGGCAGAACAACTCCATTTGGCTCACTAACTTCACACACCATCAGGCTTCCAAGAAGCTCTCAAGGAAACTCAGCTTTCACACTCTAGGCTTAATGCCCTTTGAGTGCCTAGGACTGAAATGAACCTTGGTGAGCTTCCCTCACAAACCAATGCTCCACATGCGGGTTTCACATGCCACCAACTCCACATTCACAGACAACTTCCTAGCGCCAAAGCCGTTTTCAGATAGCCCTCAATACAAAGGCTCTAGGCGCAAATATTGGTGTGAGAGCTAATTCAATCAAGGCAACACTGCATGTTGGTGAAGCGCATATTGAAGAAGAATCAGCCGAGTGGTTCTTGTGGGAGAACAACTCCATTTGGCTCACTAACTTCACACCATCAGGCTTCCAAGCAGCTCTCAAGGAAACTCAGCTCTCACACTCTAGGCTTAATGCCATTTGAGTGCATTATGTAGGAATGATCCTGGTAGAGCATCCCACACAAACCAATGCTCCACATGCGGGTTTCACATGCTACAAACTCCACATTCACAGACAACTTCAGCGCCTAAGCCGTTTTAGATAGCCCTCAATGCAAAGACTCTAGGTGCAAATATTGGTGTGAGAGCTAATTCAATCAAGGAAACACTGCATGTTGGTGAAGCGCATATTGAAGAAGAATCAGCCGAGTGGTTCTTGTGGGAGAACAACTCCATTTGGCTCACTAACTTCACACACCATCAGGCTTCCAAGCAGCTCTCAAGTAAACTCAGCTTTCACACTCTAGGCTTAATGCCCTTTGAGTGCCTAGGACTGAAATGAAGCTTGGTGAGCGTCCCTCACAAACCAATGCTCCACATGCCGGTTTCACATGCCCACAACTCCACATTCACATACAAATTCAGCGCCAAAGCCGTTTTCAGGTAGCCCTCAATACAAAGGCTCTAGGCGCAAATATTGGTGTGAGAGCTAATTCAATCAAGGCAACACTGCATGTTGGTGAAGCACATATTGAAGAAGAATCAGCCGAGTGGTTCTTGTGGGAAAACAACTCCATTTGGCTCACTAACTTCACACACCATCAGGCTTCCAAGAAGCTCTCAAGGAAACTCAGCTTTCACACTCTAGGCTTAATGCCCTTTGAGTGTCTAGGACTGAAATGAAGGTTGGTGAGCTTCCCACACAAACCAATGCTCCACATGCGGGTTTCACATGCCACCAACTCCACATTCACAGACAACTTCAGCGCCAAAGCCGTTTTCAGATAGCCCTCAATAAAAAGGCTCTAGGCGCAAATATTGGTGTGAGAGCTAATTCAATCAAGGAAACACTGCATGTTGGTGAAGCGCACATTGAAGAAGAATCAGCCGAGTGGTTCTTGTGGGAGAACAACTCCATTTGGCTCACTAACTTCACACACCATCAGGCTTCCAAGCAGCTCTCAAGGAAACTCAGCTTTCACACTCTAGGCTTAATGCCCTTTGAGTGTCTAGGACTGAAATGAAGGTTGGTGAGCTTCCCACACAAACCAATGCTCCACATGCGGGTTTCAAATGCCACCAACTCCAGATTCACAGGCACCCTCAGCGCCAAAGCCGTTTTCAGATAGCCCTCAATACAAAGGCTCTAGGCGCAAATATTGGTGTGAGAGCTAATTCAATCAAGGAAAAACTGCATGTTGGTGAAGCGCATATTGAAGAAGAATCAGCCGAGTGGTTCTTGTGGGAGAACAACTCCATTTGGCTCACTAACTTCACACACCATCAGGCTTCCAAGCAGCTCTCAAGGAAACTCAATTTTCACACTCTAGGCTCTATGCCCTTTGAGTGTATTATCTAGGACTGAAATGAAGCTTGGTGAGCTTCCCACACAAACCAATGCTCCACATGCGGGTTTCACATGCCACCAACTCCACATTCACAGACAACTTCCTAGCCAAAGCCGTTTTCAGATAGCCCTCAATACAAAGGCTCTAGGCGCAAATATTGGTGTGAGAGCTAATTCAATCAAGGAAACAGAGCATGTGGGTGTAGCGCATATTGAAGAAGAATCAGCAGAGTGGTTCTTGTGTGAGAACAACTCCATTTGGCTCACTAACTTCACACACCATCAGGCTTCCAAGCAGCTCTCAAGGAAACTCAGCTTTCACACTATAGGCTTAATGCTCTTTGAGTGCATTATATAGGAATGAACCTGGTACAGCATCCCACACAAGCGAATGCTCCACATGTGGGTTTCACATGCTACAAATTCCAGATTCACAGACAACTTCAGTGCCAAAGCCCTTTTCAGATAGCCCTCAATGCAAAGGCTCTAGACGCAAATATTGGTGTGAGAGCTAATTCTATCAAGGAAACACAGCTTGTTGGTGAAGCACATATTGAAGAAGAATCAGCCGAGTGGTTCTTTTGGGAGAACAACTCCATTTGGCTCACTAACTTCACACACCATCAGGCTTCCAAGCAGCTCTCAAGGAATCTCAGTTTTCACACTCTAGGCTTAATGCCCTTTGAGTGCATTATCTAGGACTGAAATGAAGCTTGGTGAGCTTCCCACACAAACCAATGCTCCACGTGCAGGTTTCACATGCCCCCAACTCCACATTCACAGACAACTTCAGCTCCAAAGCCGTTTTCAGATAGCCCTCAATACAAAGGCTCTAGACGCAAATATTTGTGTGAGAGCTAATTCAATCAAGGAAACACTGCATGTTGGTGAAGGGCATATTGAAGAAGAATCAGCCGAGTGGTTCTTGTGGCAGAACAACTCCATTTGGCTCACTAACTTCACACACCATCAGGATTCCAAGCAGATCTCAAGGAAACTCAGCATTCACACTCTATGCTTAATGCCCTTTGAGTTCATTATCTAGGAATCAACATGGTAGAGCATCATACACAAACCAATGCTCCACATGCGGGTTTCACATGCCACCAACTCCACATTCACAGACAACTTCAGCGCCGAAGCCATTTTCAGATAGCCCTCAATACAAAGGCTCTAGGCGCAAATATTGCTGTGAGAGCTAATTCAATCAAGGCAACACTGAATGTTGGTGAAGCACATATTGAAGAAGAATCAGCCGAGTGGTTCTTGTGTGAGAACAACTCCATTTGGCTCACTAACTTCACACACCATCAGGCTTCCAAGAAGCTCTCAAGGAAACTCAGCTTTCACACTCTAGGCTTAATGCCCTTTGAGTGCCTAGGACTGAAATGAACCTTGGTGAGCTTCCCTCACAAACCAATGCTCCACATGCGGGTTTCACATGCCACCAACTCCACATTCACAGACAACTTCCTAGCGCCAAAGCCGTTTTCAGATAGCCCTCAATACAAAGGCTCTAGGCGCAAATATTGGTGTGAGAGCTAATTCAATCAAGGCAACACTGCATGTTGGTGAAGCGCATATTGAAGAAGAATCAGCCGAGTGGTTCTTTTGGGAGAACAACTCCATTTGGCTCACTAACTTCACACCATCAGGCTTCCAAGCAGCTCTCAAGGAAACTCAGCTCTCACACTCTAGGCTTAATGCCATTTGAGTGCATTATGTAGGAATGATCCTGGTAGAGCATCCCACACAAACCAATGCTCCACATGCGGGTTTCACATGCTACAAACTCCACATTCACAGACAACTTCAGCGCCAAAGCCGTTTTAGATAGCCCTCAATGCAAAGACTCTAGGTGCAAATATTGGTGTGAGAGCTAATTCAATCAAGGAAACACTGCATGTTGGTGAAGCGCACATTGAAGAAGAATCAGCCGAGTGGTTCTTGTGGGAGAACAACTCCATTTGGCTCACTAACTTCACACACCATCAGGCTTCCAAGCAGCTCTCAAGGAAACTCAGCTTTCACACTCTAGGCTTAATGCCCTTTGAGTGTCTAGGACTGAAATGAAGCTTGGTGAGCTTCCCACACAAACCAATGCTCCACATGCGGGTTTCACATGCCACCAACTCCAGATTCACAGGCAACTTCAGCACCAAAGCCGTTTTCAGATAGCCCTCAATACAAAGGCTCTAGGCGCAAATATTGGTGTGAGAGCTAATTCAATCCAGGAAACACTGCATGTTGGTGAAGCGCATATTGAAGAAGAATCAGCCGAGTGCTTCTTGTGGGAGAACAACTCCATTTGGCTCACTAACTTCACACACCATCAGGCTTCCAAGCAGCTCTCAAGGAAACTCAGCTTTCACACTATAGGCTTAATGCCCTTTGAGTGCATTATATAGGAATGAACCTGGTACAGCATCCCACACAAGCGAATGCTCCACATGTGGGTTTCACATGCTACAAATTCCAGATTCACAGACAACTTCAGTGCCAAAGCCGTTTTCAGATAGCCCTCAATGCAAAGGCTCTAGGCGCAAATATTGGTGTGAGAGCTAATTCAATCAAGGAAACACAGCTTGTTGGTGAAGCGCATATTGAAGAAGAATCAGCCGAGTGGTTCTTGTGGGAGAAAAACTCCATTTGGCTCACTAACTTCACACACCATCAGGCTTCCAAGCAGCTCTCAAGGAATCTCAGTTTTCACACTCTAGGCTTAATGCCCTTTGAGTGCATTATCTAGGACTGAAATGAAGCTTGGTGAGCTTCCCACACAAACCAATGCTCCACATGCGGGTTTCACATGCCCCCAACTCCACATTCACAGACAACTTCCTAGCCAAAGCCGTTTTCAGATAGCCCTCAATACAAAGGCTCTAGACGCAAATATTTGTGTGAGAGCTAATTCAATCAAGGAAACACTGCATGTTGGTGAAGGGCATAATGAAGAAGAATCAGCCGAGTGGTTCTTGTGGGAGAACAACTCCATTTGGCTCACTAACTTCACACACCATCAGGATTCCAAGCAGATCTCAAGGAAACTCAGCATTCACACTCTAGGCTTAATGCCCTTTGAGTGCATTATCTAGGAATCAACATGGTAGAGCATCATACACAAACCAATGCTCCACATGCGGGTTTCACATGCCACCAACTCCACATTCACAGACAACTTCAGCGCCAAAGCCATTTTCAGATAGCCCTCAATGCAAAGGCTCTAGGCACAAATATTGGTGTGAGAGCTATTTCAATCAAGGAAACACTGCATGTTGGTGAAGCGCATATTGAAGAATAATCAGCCGAGTGGTTCTTGTGGGAGAACAACTCCATTTGGCTCACTAAATTCACACACCATCAGGCTTCCAAGCAGCTCTCAAAGAAACTCAGTTTTCACACTC
The DNA here is from genome assembly GCF_030435755.1 of Ochotona princeps. Taxonomy (NCBI): domain Eukaryota; kingdom Metazoa; phylum Chordata; class Mammalia; order Lagomorpha; family Ochotonidae; genus Ochotona; species Ochotona princeps. The sequence goes on from NW_026701004.1 coordinate 148,889, forward strand.
TAGGCTTAATGCCCTTTGAGTGCATTATATAGGAATGAACCTGGTAGAGCATCCCACACAAGCCAATGCTCCACATGTGAGTTTCACATGCTACTAATTCGAGATTCACAGACAACTTCCTAGCCAAAGCCCTTTTCAGATAGCCCTCAATGCAAAGGCTCTAGGCGCAAATATTGGTGTGAGAGCTAATTCAATCAAGGAAACACTGCATGTTGGTGAAGCGCATATTGAAGAAGAATCAGCTGAATGTTTCTTGTGGGAGAACAACTGCATTTGTCTCACTAAATTCACACACCATTAGGCTTCCAAGCAGCTCTCAAAGAAACTCAGTTTTCACACTCTAGGCTTAATGCCCTTTGAGTGCATTATCTAGGAATGAACCTATTAGAGCATCCCACACAAACCAATGCTCCACATGCGGGTTTCACATGCCACCAACTTCACATTCACAGACAACTTTAGCTCCAAAGCCGTTTTCAGATAGCCCTCAATACAAAGGCTCTAGGCGCAAATATTGGTGTGAGAGCTAATTCAATCAAGGCAACACTGCATGTTGGTGAAGCGCATATTGAAGAAGAATCAGCCGAGTGGTTCTTGTGGCAGAACAACTCCATTTGGCTCCCTAACTTCACACACCATCAGGCTTCCAAGCAGCTCTCAAGGAAACTCAGCTTTCACACTCTAGGCTTAATGCCCTTTGAGTGCCTAGGACTGAAATGAAGCTTGGTGAGCTTCCCACACAAACCAATGCTCCACATGCGGGTTTCACATGCCCCCAACTCCACATTCACAGACAACTTCCTAGCGCCAAAGCCGTTTTCAGATAGCCCTCAATACAAAGGCTCTAGGCGCAAATATTGCTGTGAGAGCTAATTCAATCAAGGCAACACTGAATGTTGGTGAAGCACATATTGAAGAAGAATCAGCCGAGTGGTTCTTGTGGCAGAACAACTCCATTTGGCTCACTAACTTCACACACCATCAGGCTTCCAAGAAGCTCTCAAGGAAACTCAGCTTTCACACTCTAGGCTTAATGCCCTTTGAGTGCCTAGGACTGAAATGAACCTTGGTGAGCTTCCCTCACAAACCAATGCTCCACATGCGGGTTTCACATGCCACCAACTCCACATTCACAGACAACTTCCTAGCGCCAAAGCCGTTTTCAGATAGCCCTCAATACAAAGGCTCTAGGCGCAAATATTGGTGTGAGAGCTAATTCAATCAAGGCAACACTGCATGTTGGTGAAGCGCATATTGAAGAAGAATCAGCCGAGTGGTTCTTGTGGGAGAACAACTCCATTTGGCTCACTAACTTCACACCATCAGGCTTCCAAGCAGCTCTCAAGGAAACTCAGCTCTCACACTCTAGGCTTAATGCCATTTGAGTGCATTATGTAGGAATGATCCTGGTAGAGCATCCCACACAAACCAATGCTCCACATGCGGGTTTCACATGCTACAAACTCCACATTCACAGACAACTTCAGCGCCTAAGCCGTTTTAGATAGCCCTCAATGCAAAGACTCTAGGTGCAAATATTGGTGTGAGAGCTAATTCAATCAAGGAAACACTGCATGTTGGTGAAGCGCATATTGAAGAAGAATCAGCCGAGTGGTTCTTGTGGGAGAACAACTCCATTTGGCTCACTAACTTCACACACCATCAGGCTTCCAAGCAGCTCTCAAGTAAACTCAGCTTTCACACTCTAGGCTTAATGCCCTTTGAGTGCCTAGGACTGAAATGAAGCTTGGTGAGCGTCCCTCACAAACCAATGCTCCACATGCCGGTTTCACATGCCCACAACTCCACATTCACATACAAATTCAGCGCCAAAGCCGTTTTCAGGTAGCCCTCAATACAAAGGCTCTAGGCGCAAATATTGGTGTGAGAGCTAATTCAATCAAGGCAACACTGCATGTTGGTGAAGCACATATTGAAGAAGAATCAGCCGAGTGGTTCTTGTGGGAAAACAACTCCATTTGGCTCACTAACTTCACACACCATCAGGCTTCCAAGAAGCTCTCAAGGAAACTCAGTTTTCACACTCTAGGCTTAATGCCCTTTGAGTGCCTAGGACTGAAATGAAGCTTGGTGAGCTTCCCACACAAACCAATGCTCCACATGCGGGTTTCACATGCCACCAACTCCACATTCACAGACAACTTCAGCGCCAAAGCCGTTTTCAGATAGCCCTCAATACAAAGGCTCTAGGCGCAAATATTGGTGTGAGAGCTAATTCAATCAAGGAAACACAGCATGTTGGTGAAGCGCATATTGAAGAAGAATCAGCCGAGTGGTTCTTGTGGGAGAACAACTCCATATGGCTCACTAACTTCACACACCATCAGGCTTCCAAGCAGCTCTCAAGGAAACTCAGCTCTCACACTCTAGGCTTAATGCCCTTTGAGTGCATTATGTAGGAATGAACCTGGTAGAGCATCCCACACAAACCAATGCTCCACATGCGGGTTTCACATGCTACAAACTCCACATTCACAGAAAACTTCAGCCCCAAAGCCGTTTTAGATAGCCCTCAATGCAAAGACTCTAGGTGCAAATATTGGTGTGAGAGCTAATTCAATCAAGGAAACACTGCATGTTGGTGAAGCGCATATTGAAGAAGAATCAGCCGAGTGGTTCTTGTGGGAGAAAAACTCCATTTGGCTCACTAACTTCACACACCATCAGGCTTCCAAGCAGCTCTCCAGGAAACTCAGTTTTCACACTCTAGGCTTAATGCCCTTTGAGTGCCTAGGACTGAAATGAACCTTGGTGAGCTTCCCTCACAAACCAATGCTCCACATGCGGGTTTCACATGCCACCAACTCCACATTCACAGACAACTTCCTAGCGCCAAAGTCGTTTTCAGATAGCCCTCAATACAAAGGCTCTAGGCGCAAATATTGGTGTGAGAGCTAATTCAATCAAGGAAACACTGCATGTTGGTGAAGCGCATATTGAAGAAGAATCAGCCGAGTGGTTCTTGTGGGAGAACAACTCCATTTGGCTCACTAACTTCACACACCATCAGGCTTCCAAGCAGCTCTCAAGGAAACTCAGCTCTCACACTCTAGGCTTAATGCCATTTGAGTGCATTATGTAGGAATGATCCTGGTAGAGCATCCCACACAAACCAATGCTCCACATGCGGGTTTCACATGCTACAAACTCCACATTCACAGACAACTTCAGCGCCAAAGCCGTTTTAGATAGCCCTCAATGCAAAGACTCTAGGTGCAAATATTGGTGTGAGAGCTAATTCAATCAAGGAAACACTGCATGTTGGTGAAGCACATATTGAAGAAGAATCAGCCGAGTGGTTCTTGTGGCAAAACAACTCCATTTGGCTCACTAACTTCACACACCATCAGGCTTCCAAGAAGCTCTCAAGGAAACTCAGTTTTCACACTCTAGGCTTAATGCCCTTTGAGTGCCTAGGACTGAAATGAACCTTGGTGAGCTTCCCACACAAACCAATGCTCCACATGCGGGTTTCACATGCCACCAACTCCACATTCACAGACAACTTCAGCGCCAAAGCCGTTTTCAGATAGCCCTCAATACAAAGGCTCTAGGCGCAAATATTGGTGTGAGAGCTAATTCATTCAAGGAAACACAGCATGTTGGTGAAGCGCATATTGAAGAAGAATCAGCCTAGTGGTTCTTGTGGGAGAACAACTCCATATGGCTCACTAACTTCACACACCATCAGGCTTCCAAGCAGCTCTCAAGGAAACTCAGCTCTCACACTCTAGGCTTAATGCCCTTTGAGTGCATTATGTAGGAATGAACCTGGTAGAGCATCCCACACAAACCAATGCTCCACATGCGGGTTTCACATGCTACAAACTCCAAATTCACAGACAACTTCAGCGCCAATCCCTTTTCAGATAGCCCTCAATGCAAAGGCTCTAGGCGCAAATATTGGTGTGAGAGCTAATTCAATCAAGGAAACACTGCATGTTGGTGAAGCGCATATTGAAGAAGAATCAGCCGAGTGGTTCTTGTGGGAGAACAACTCCATTTGGCTCACTAACTTCACACACCATCAGGCTTCCAAGCAGCTCTCAAGGAAACACAGCTTTCACACTCTAGGCTTAATGCCCTTTGAGTGTCTAGGACTGAAATGAAGCTTGGTGAGCTTCCCACACAAACCAATGCTCCACATGCGGGTTTCACATGCCACCAACTCCAGATTCACAGGCAACTTCAGCACCAAAGCCGTTTTCAGATAGCCCTCAATACAAAGGCTCTAGGCGCAAATATTGGTGTGAGAGCTAATTCAATCCAGGAAACACTGCATGTTGGTGAAGCGCATATTGAAGAAGAATCAGCCGAGTGGTTCTTGTGGGAGAACAACTCCATTTGGCTCACTAACTTCACACACCATCAGGCTTCCAAGCAGCTCTCAAGGAAACTCAGCTTTCACACTATAGGCTTAATGCCCTTTGAGTGCATTATATAGGAATGAACCTGGTACAGCATCCCACACAAGCGAATGCTCCACATGTGGGTTTCACATGCTACAAATTCCAGATTCACAGACAACTTCAGTGCCAAAGCCCTTTTCAGATAGCCCTCAATGCAAAGGCTCTAGGCGCAAATATTGGTGTGAGAGCTAATTCAATCAAGGAAACACAGCTTGTTGGTGAAGCGCATATTGAAGAAGAATCAGCCGAGTGGTTCTTTTGGGAGAAAAACTCCATTTGGCTCACGAACTTCACACACCGTCAGGCTTCCAAGCAGCTCTCAAGGAATCTCAGTTTTCACACTCTAGGCTTAATGCCCTTTGAGTGCATTATCTAGGACTGAAATGAAGCTTAGTGAGCTTCCCACACAAACCAATGCTCCACATGCGGGTTTCACATGCCACCAACTCCACATTCACAGACAACTTCCTAGCCAAAGCCGTTTTCAGATAGCCCTCAATACAAAGGCTCTAGACGCAAATATTGGTGTGAGAGCTAATTCAATCAAGGAAACACTGCATGTTGGTGAAGGGCATAATGAAGAAGAATCAGCCGAGTGGTTCTTGTGGGAGAACAACTCCATTTGGCTCACTAACTTCACACACCATCAGGATTCCAAGCAGATCTCAAGGAAACTCAGCATTCACACTCTAGGCTTAATGCCCTTTGAGTGCATTATCTACGAATCAACATGGTAGAGCATCATACACAAACCAATGCTCCACATGCGGGTTTCACATGCCACCAACTCCACATTCACAGACAACTTCAGCGCCAAAATCGTTTTCAGATAGCCCTCAATACAAAGGCTCTAGGCGCAAATATTGGTGTGAGAGCTAATTCAATCAAGGAAACACTGCATGTTGGTGAAGCGCATATTGAAGAAGAATCATCCGAGTGGTTCTTCTGGGGCAACAACTCCATTTGGCACACTAACTTCACACACCATCAGGCTTCCAAGCAGCTCTCAAGGAAACTCAGCTTTCACACTCTAGGATTAATGCCCTTTGAGTGCCTAGGACTGAAATGAAGCTTGGTGAGCGTCCCTCACAAACCAATGCTCCACATGCGGGTTTCACATGCCACCAACTCCACATTCACAGACAACTTCAGCGCCAAAGCCATTTTCAGATAGCCCTCAATACAAAGGCTCTAGGCACAAATATTGGTGTGAGAGCTAATTCAATCAAGGAAACACTGCATGTTGGTGAAGCGCATATTGAAGAAGAATCAGCCGAGTGGTTCTTGTGGGAGAACAACTCCATTTGGCTCACTAAATTCACACACCATCAGGCTTCCAAGCAGCTCTCAAAGAAACTCAGTTTTCACACTCTAGGCTTAATGCCCTTTGAGTGCATTATATAGGAATGAACCTGGTAGAGCATCCCACACAAGCCAATGCTCCACATGTGGGTTTCACATGCTACTAATTCGAGATTCACAGACAACTTCCTAGCCAAAGCCCTTTTCAGATAGCCCTCAATGCAAAGGCTCTAGGCGCAAATATTGGTGTGAGAGCTAATTCAATCAAGGAAACACTGCATGTTGGTGAAGCGCATATTGAAGAAGAATCAGCTGAATGTTTCTTGTGGGAGAACAACTCCATTTGTCTCACTAAATTCACACACCATTAGGCTTCCAAGCAGCTCTCAAAGAAACTCAGTTTTCACACTCTAGGCTTAATGCCCTTTGAGTGCATTATCTAGGAATGAACCTATTAGAGCATCCCACACAAACCAATGCTCCACATGCGGGTTTCACATGCCACCAACTTCACATTCACAGACAACTTTAGCCCGAAAGCCGTTTTCAGATAGCCCTCAATACAAAGGCTCTAGGCGCAAATATTGGTGTGAGAGCTAATTCAATCAAGGAAACACTGCATGTTGGTGAAGCGCATATTGAAGAAGAATCAGCCGAGTGGTTCTTGTGGGAGAACAACTCCATTTGGCTCACTAACTTCACACACCATCAGGCTTCCAAGCAGCTCTCAAGGAAACTCAGCTTTCACACTCTAGGCTTAATGCACTTTGAGTGCATTATGTAGGAATGAAACTGGTAGAGCATCCCACACAAACCACTGCTCCACATGCGGGTTTCACATGCCACCAACTCCACATTCACAGACAACTTCAGCGCCAAAGCCGTTTTCAGATAGATCTCAATACAAAGGCTCTAGGCGCAAATATTGCTGTGAGAGCTAATTCAATCAAGGCAACACTGAATGTTGGTGAAGCACATATTGAAGAAGAATCAGCCGAGTGGTTCTTGTGGCAGAACAACTCCATTTGGCTCACTAACTTCACACACCATCAGGCTTCCAAGAAGCTCTCAAGGAAACTCAGCTTTCACACTCTAGGCTTAATGCCCTTTGAGTGCCTAGGACTGAAATGAACCTTGGTGAGCTTCCCTCACAAACCAATGCTCCACATGCGGGTTTCACATGCCACCAACTCCACATTCACAGACAACTTCCAAGCGCCAAAGCCGTTTTCAGATAGCCCTCAATACAAAGGCTCTAGGCGCAAATATTGGTGTGAGAGCTAATTCAATCAAGGAAACACAGCATGTTGGTGAAGCGCATATTGAAGAAGAATCAGCCGAGTGGTTCTTGTGGGAGAACAACTCCATTTGGCTCACTAACTTCACACACCATCAGGCTTCCAAGCAGCTCTCAAGGAAACTCAGCTCTCACACTCTAGGCTTAATGCCATTTGAGTGCATTATGTAGGAATGATCCTGGTAGAGCATCCCACACAAACCAATGCTCCACATGCGGGTTTCACATGCTACAAACTCCAGATTCACAGGCAACTTCAGCGCCAAAGCCGTTTTAGATAGCCCTCAATGCAAAGACTCTAGGTGCAAATATTGGTGTGAGAGCTAATTCAATCAAGGAAACACTGCATGTTGGTGAAGCGCATATTGAAGAAGAATCAGCCGAGTGGTTCTTGTGGGAGAACAACTCCATTTGGCTCACTAACTTCACACACCATCAGGCTTCCAAGCAGCTCTCAAGGAAACTCAGCTTTCACACTCTAGGCTTAATGCCCTTTGAGTGCCTAGGACTGAAATGAAGCTTGGTGAGCGTCCCTCACAAACCAATGCTCCACATGCCGGTTTCACATGCCCACAACTCCACATTCACATACAAATTCAGCGCCAAAGCCGTTTTCAGGTAGCCCTCAATACAAAGGCTCTAGGCGCAAATATTGCTGTGAGAGCTAATTCAATCAAGGCAACACTGCATGTTGGTGAAGCACATATTGAAGAAGAATCAGCCGAGTGGTTCTTGTGGCAAAACAACTCCATTTGGCTCACTAACTTCACACACCATCAGGCTTCCAAGAAGCTCTCAAGGAAACTCAGTTTTCACACTCTAGGCTTAATGCCCTTTGAGTGCCTAGGACTGAAATGAACCTTGGTGAGCTTCCCACACAAACCAATGCTCCACATGCGGGTTTCACATGCCACCAACTCCACATTCACAGACAACTTCAGTGCCAAACCCCGTTTTCAGATAGCCCTCAATACAAAGGCTCTAGGCGCAAATATTGGTGTGTGAGCTAATTCAATCAAGGAAACACAGCATGTTGGTGAAGCGCATATTGAAGAAGAATCAGCCGAGTGGTTCTTGTGGGAGAACAACTCCATATGGCTCACTAACTTCACACACCATCAGGCTTCCAAGCAGCTCTCAAGGAAACTCAGCTCTCACACTCTAGGCTTAATGCCCTTTGAGTGCATTATGTAGGAATGAACCTGGTAGAGCATCCCACACAAACCAATGCTCCACATGCGGGTTTCACATGCTACAAACTCCACAATCACAGAAAACTTCAGCCCCAAAGCCGTTTTAGATAGCCCTCAATGCAAAGACTCTAGGTGCAAATATTGGTGTGAGAGCTAATTCAATCAAGGAAACACTGCATGTTGGTGAATCGCATATTGAAGAAGAATCAGCCTAGTGGTTCTTGTGGGAGAACAACTCCATATGGCTCACTAACTTCACACACCATCAGGCTTCCAAGCAGCTCTCAAGGAAACTCAGCTCTCACACTCTAGGCTTAATGCCCTTTGAGTGCCTAGGACTGAAATGAAGCTTGGTGAGCGTCCCTCACAAACCAATGCTCCACATGCGGGTTTCACATGCCACCAACTCCACATTCACAGACAACTTCAGCGCCAAAGCCATTTTCAGATAGCCCTCAATACAAAGGCTCTAGGCACAAATATTGGTGTGAGAGCTAATTCAATCAAGGAAACACTGCATGTTGGTGAAGCGCATATTGAAGAAGAATCAGCCGAGTGGTTCTTGTGGGAGAACAACTCCATTTGGCTCACTAAATTCACACACCATCAGGCTTCCAAGCAGCTCTCAAAGAAACTCAGTTTTCACACTCTAGGCTTAATGCCCTTTGAGTGCATTATATAGGAATGAACCTGGTAGAGCATCCCACACAAGCCAATGCTCCACATGTGGGTTTCACATGCTACTAATTCGAGATTCACAGACAACTTCCTAGCCAAAGCCCTTTTCAGATAGCCCTCAATGCAAAGGCTCTAGGCGCAAATATTGGTGTGAGAGCTAATTCAATCAAGGAAACACTGCATGTTGGTGAAGCGCATATTGAAGAAGAATCAGCTGAATGTTTCTTGTGGGAGAACAACTCCATTTGTCTCACTAAATTCACACACCATTAGGCTTCCAAGCAGCTCTCAAAGAAACTCAGTTTTCACACTCTAGGCTTAATGCCCTTTGAGTGCATTATCTAGGCATGAACCTATTAGAGCATCCCACACAAACCAATGCTCCACATGCGGGTTTCACATGCCACCAACTTCACATTCACAGACAACTTTAGCCCGAAAGCCGTTTTCAGATAGCCCTCAATACAAAGGCTCTAGGCGCAAATATTGGTGTGAGAGCTAATTCAATCAAGGAAACACTGCATGTTGGTGAAGCGCATATTGAAGAAGAATCAGCCGAGTGGTTCTTGTGGGAGAACAACTCCATTTGGCTCACTAACTTCACACACCATCAGGCTTCCAAGCAGCTCTCAAGGAAACTCAGCTTTCACACTCTAGGCTTAATGCACTTTGAGTGCATTATGTAGGAATGAAACTGGTAGAGCATCCCACACAAACCAATGCTCCACATGCGGGTTTCACATGCCACCAACTCCACATTCACAGACAACTTCAGCGCCAAAGCCGTTTTCAGATAGATCTCAATACAAAGGCTCTAGGCGCAAATATTGCTGTGAGAGCTAATTCAATCAAGGCAACACTGAATGTTGGTGAAGCACATATTGAAGAAGAATCAGCCGAGTGGTTCTTGTGGCAGAACAACTCCATTTGGCTCACTAACTTCACACACCATCAGGCTTCCAAGAAGCTCTCAAGGAAACTCAGCTTTCACACTCTAGGCTTAATGCCCTTTGAGTGCCTAGGACTGAAATGAAGCTTGGTGAGCTTCCCTCACAAACCAATGCTCCACATGCGGGTTTCACATGCCACCAACTCCACATTCACAGACAACTTCCAAGCGCCAAAGCCGTTTTCAGATAGCCCTCAATACAAAGGCTCTAGGCGCAAATATTGGTGTGAGAGCTAATTCAATCAAGGAAACACAGCATGTTGGTGAAGCGCATATTGAAGAAGAATCAGCCGAGTGGTTCTTGTGGGAGAACAACTCCATTTGGCTCACTAACTTCACACACCATCAGGCTTCCAAGCAGCTCTCAAGGAAACTCAGCTCTCACACTCTAGGCTTAATGCCATTTGAGTGCATTATGTAGGAATGATCCTGGTAGAGCATCCCACACAAACCAATGCTCCACATGCGGGTTTCACATGCTACAAACTCCAGATTCACAGGCAACTTCAGCGCCAAAGCCGTTTTAGATAGCCCTCAATGCAAAGACTCTAGGTGCAAATATTGGTGTGAGAGCTAATTCAATCAAGGAAACACTGCATGTTGGTGAAGCGCATATTGAAGAAGAATCAGCCGAGTGGTTCTTGTGGGAGAACAACTCCATTTGGCTCACTAACTTCACACACCATCAGGCTTCCAAGCAGCTCTCAAGGAAACTCAGCTTTCACACTCTAGGCTTAATGCCCTTTGAGTGCCTAGGACTGAAATGAAGCTTGGTGAGCGTCCCTCACAAACCAATGCTCCACATGCCGGTTTCACATGCCCACAACTCCACATTCACATACAAATTCAGCGCCAAAGCCGTTTTCAGGTAGCCCTCAATACAAAGGCTCTAGGCGCAAATATTGCTGTGAGAGCTAATTCAATCAAGGCAACACTGCATGTTGGTGAAGCACATATTGAAGAAGAATCAGCCGAGTGGTTCTTGTGGCAAAACAACTCCATTTGGCTCACTAACTTCACACACCATCAGGCTTCCAAGAAGCTCTCAAGGAAACTCAGTTTTCACACTCTAGGCTTAATGCCCTTTGAGTGCCTAGGACTGAAATGAACCTTGGTGAGCTTCCCACACAAACCAATGCTCCACATGCGGGTTTCACATGCCACCAACTCCACATTCACAGACAACTTCAGTGCCAAACCCCGTTTTCAGATAGCCCTCAATACAAAGGCTCTAGGCGCAAATATTGGTGTGTGAGCTAATTCAATCAAGGAAACACAGCATGTTGGTGAAGCGCATATTGAAGAAGAATCAGCCGAGTGGTTCTTGTGGGAGAACAACTCCATATGGCTCACTAACTTCACACACCATCAGGCTTCCAAGCAGCTCTCAAGGAAACTCAGCTCTCACACTCTAGGCTTAATGCCCTTTGAGTGCATTATGTAGGAATGAACCTGGTAGAGCATCCCACACAAACCAATGCTCCACATGCGGGTTTCACATGCTACAAACTCCACAATCACAGAAAACTTCAGCCCCAAAGCCGTTTTAGATAGCCCTCAATGCAAAGACTCTAGGTGCAAATATTGGTGTGAGAGCTAATTCAATCAAGGAAACACTGCATGTTGGTGAATCGCATATTGAAGAAGAATCAGCCTAGTGGTTCTTGTGGGAGAACAACTCCATATGGCTCACTAACTTCACACACCATCAGGCTTCCAAGCAGCTCTCAAGGAAACTCAGCTCTCACACTCTAGGCTTAATGCCCTTTGAGTGCCTAGGACTGAAATGAAGCTTGGTGAGCGTCCCTCACAAACCAATGCTCCACATGCGGGTTTCACATGCCACCAACTCCACATTCACAGACAACTTCAGCGCCAAAGCCATTTTCAGATAGCCCTCAATACAAAGGCTCTAGGCACAAATATTGGTGTGAGAGCTAATTCAATCAAGGAAACACTGCATGTTGGTGAAGCGCATATTGAAGAAGAATCAGCCGAGTGGTTCTTGTGGGAGAACAACTCCATTTGGCTCACTAAATTCACACACCATCAGGCTTCCAAGCAGCTCTCAAAGAAACTCAGTTTTCACACTCTAGGCTTAATGCCCTTTGAGTGCATTATATAGGAATGAACCTGGTAGAGCATCCCACACAAGCCAATGCTCCACATGTGGGTTTCACATGCTACTAATTCGAGATTCACAGACAACTTCCTAGCCAAAGCCCTTTTCAGATAGCCCTCAATGCAAAGGCTCTAGGCGCAAATATTGGTGTGAGAGCTAATTCAATCAAGGAAACACTGCATGTTGGTGAAGCGCATATTGAAGAAGAATCAGCTGAATGTTTCTTGTGGGAGAACAACTCCATTTGTCTCACTAAATTCACACACCATTAGGCTTCCAAGCAGCTCTCAAAGAAACTCAGTTTTCACACTCTAGGCTTAATGCCCTTTGAGTGCATTATCTAGGAATGAACCTATTAGAGCATCCCACACAAACCAATGCTCCACATGCGGGTTTCACATGCCACCAACTTCACATTCACAGACAACTTTAGCCCCAAAGCCGTTTTCAGATAGCCCTCAATACAAAGGCTCTAGGCGCAAATATTGGTGTGAGAGCTAATTCAATCAAGGAAACACTGCATGTTGGTGAAGCGCATATTGAAGAAGAATCAGCCGAGTGGTTCTTGTGGGAGAACAACTCCATTTGGCTCACTAACTTCACACACCATCAGGCTTCCAAGAAGCTCTCAAGGAAACTCAGCTTTCACACTCTAGGCTTAATGCACTTTGAGTGCATTATGTAGGAATGAAACTGGTAGAGCATCCCACACAAACCAATGCTCCACATGCGGGTTTCACATGCCACCAACTCCACATTCACAGACAACTTCAGCGCCAAAGCCGTTTTCAGATAGATCTCAATACAAAGGCTCTAGGCGCAAATATTGCTGTGAGAGCTAATTCAATCAAGGCAACACTGAATGTTGGTGAAGCACATATTGAAGAAGAATCAGCTGAGTGGTTCTTGTGGCAGAACAACTCCATTTGGCTCACTAACTTCACACACCATCAGGCTTCCAAGAAGCTCTCAAGGAAACTCAGCTTTCACACTCTAGGCTTAATGCCCTTTGAGTGCCTAGGACTGAAATGAAGCTTGGTGAGCTTCCCTCACAAACCAATGCTCCACATGCGGGTTTCACATGCCACCAACTCCACATTCACAGACAACTTCCAAGCGCCAAAGCCGTTTTCAGATAGCCCTCAATACAAAGGCTCTAGGCGCAAATATTGGTGTGAGAGCTAATTCAATCAAGGAAACACAGCATGTTGGTGAAGCGCATATTGAAGAAGAATCAGCCGAGTGGTTCTTGTGGGAGAACAACTCCATTTGGCTCACTAACTTCACACACCATCAGGCTTCCAAGCAGCTCTCAAGGAAACTCAGCTCTCACACTCTAGGCTTAATGCCATTTGAGTGCATTATGTAGGAATGATCCTGGTAGAGCATCCCACACAAACCAATGCTCCACATGCGGGTTTCACATGCTACAAACTCCAGATTCACAGGCAACTTCAGCGCCAAAGCCGTTTTAGATAGCCCTCAATGCAAAGACTCTAGGTGCAAATATTGGTGTGAGAGCTAATTCAATCAAGGAAACACTGCATGTTGGTGAAGCGCATATTGAAGAAGAATCAGCCGAGTGGTTCTTGTGGGAGAACAACTCCATTTGGCTCACTAACTTCACACACCATCAGGCTTCCAAGCAGCTCTCAAGGAAACTCAGCTTTCACACTCTAGGCTTAATGCCCTTTGAGTGCCTAGGACTGAAATGAAGCTTGGTGAGCGTCCCTCACAAACCAATGCTCCACATGCCGGTTTCACATGCCCACAACTCCACATTCACATACAAATTCAGCGCCAAAGCCGTTTTCAGGTAGCCCTCAATACAAAGGCTCTAGGCGCAAATATTGCTGTGAGAGCTAATTCAATCAAGGCAACACTGAATGTTGGTGAAGCACATATTGAAGAAGAATCAGCCGAGTGGTTCTTGTGGCAAAACAACTCCATTTGGCTCACTAACTTCACACACCATCAGGCTTCCAAGAAGCTCTCAAGGAAACTCAGTTTTCACACTCTAGGCTTAATGCCCTTTGAGTGCCTAGGACTGAAATGAACCTTGGTGAGCTTCCCACACAAACCAATGCTCCACATGCGGGTTTCACATGCCACCAACTCCAGATTCACAGACAACTTCCTACCCAAATCCGTTTTCAGATAGCCCTCAATACAAAGGCTCTAGGCACAAATATTGGTGTGAGAGCTAATTCAATCAAGGAAACAGAGCATGTGGGTGTAGCGCATATTGAAGAAGAATCAGCCGAGTGGTTCTTGTGTGAGAACAACTCCATTTGGCTCACTAACTTCACACACCATCAGGCTTCCAAGCAGCTCTCCAGGACCCAGCTTTCACACTCTAGGCTTAATGCCCTTTGAGTGTCTAGGACTGAAATGAAGCTTGGTGAGCTTCCCACACAAACCAATGCTCCACATGCGGGTTTCAAATGCCACCAACTCCAGATTCACAGGCAACTTCAGCGCCAAAGCCGTTTTCAGATAGCCCTCAATACAAAGGCTCTAGGCGGAAATATTGGTGTGAGAGCTAATTCAATCAAGGAAACACTGCATGTTGGTGAAGCGCATATTGAAGAAGAATCAGCCGAGTGGTTCTTGTGGCAGAACAACTCCATTTGGCTCAGTAACTTCACACACCATCAGGCTTCCAAGCAGCTCTCAAGGAAACTCAGCTTTCACACTCTAGGATTAATGCCCTTTGAGTGCCTAGGACTGAAATGAAGCTTGGTGAGCGTCCCTCACAAACCAATGCTCCACATGCGGGTTTCACATGCCACCAACTCCACATTCACAGACAACTTCAGCGCCAAAGCCATTTTCAGATAGCCCTCAATGCAAAGGCTCTAGGCACAAATATTGGTGTGAGAGCTAATTCAATCAAGGAAACACTGCATGTTCGTGAAGCGCATATTGAAGAAGAATCAGCCGAGTGGTTCTTGTGGGAGAACAACTCCATTTGGCTCACTAAATTCACACACCATCAGGCTTCCAAGCAGCTCTCAAAGAAACTCAGTTTTCACACTCTAGGCTTAATGCCCTTTGAGTGCATTATATAGGAATGAACCTGGTAGGGTATCCCACACAAGCCAATGCTCCACATACGGGTTTCACATGCTACAAATTCGAGATTCACAGACAACTTCCTAGCCAAAGCCCTTTTCAGATAGCCCTCAATGCAAAGGCTCTAGGCGCAAATATTGGTGTGAGAGCTAATTCAATCAAGGAAACACTGCATGTTGGTGAAGCGCATATTGAAGAGGAATCAGCTGAATGTTTCTTGTGGGAGAACAACTCCATTTGTCTCACTAAATTCACACACCATTAGGCTTCCAAGCAGCTCTCAAAGAAACTCAGTTTTCACACTCTAGGCTTAATGCCCTTTGAGTGCATTATCTAGGAATGAACCTATTAGAGATCCCACACAAACCAATGCTCCACATGCGGGTTTCACATGCCACCAACTTCACATTCACAGACAACTTTAGCTCCAAAGCCGTTTTCAGATAGCCCTCAATACAAAGGCTCTAGGCGCAAATATTGGTGTGAGAGCTAATTCAATCAAGGAAACACTGCATGTTGGTGAAGCGCATATTTAAGAAGAATCAGCCGAGTGGTTCTTGTGGGAGAACAACTCCATTTGGCTCACTAACTTCACACACCACCAGGCTTCCAAGCAGCTCTCAAGGAAACTCAGCTTTCACACTCTAGGCTTAATGCACTTTTAGTGCATTATGTAGGAATGAACCTGGTAGAGCATCCCACACAAACCAATGCACCACATACGGGTTTCACATGCCACCAACTCCACATTCACAGACAACTTCAGCGCCAAAGCCGTTTTCAGATAGATCTCAATACAAAGGCTCTAGGCGCAAATATTGGTGTGAGAGCTAATTCAATCAAGGCAACACTGCATGTTGGTGAAGCGCATATTGAAGAAGAATCAGCCGAGTGGTTCTTGTGGCAGAACAACTCCATTTGGATCACTAACTTCACACACCATCAGGCTTCCAAGCAGCTCTCAAGGAAACTCAGTTTTCACACTCTAGGCTTAATGCCCTTTGAGTGCATTATCTAGGAATGAAACTGGTAGAGCATCCCACACAAACCAATGCTCCACATGCAGGTTTCACATGCCACCAACTCCACATTCACAGACAACTTTCTAGCCAAAGCCGTTTTCAGATAGCCCTCAATACAAAGGCTCTAGGTGCAAATATTGGTGTGAGAGCTAAATCAATCAAGGAAACACTGCATATTGGTGAAGCGCATATTGAAGAAGAATCAGCCGAGTGGTTCTTGTGGGAGAACAACTCCATTTGGCTCACTAACTTCACACACCATCAGGCTTCCAAGCAGCTCTCAAGGAAACTCAGCTTTCACACTGTAGGCTTAATGCCCTTTGAGTGCCTAGGACTGAAATGAAGCTTGGTGAGCGTCCCTCACAAACCAATGCTCCACATGCGGGTTTCACATGCCACCAACTCCACATTCACAGACAACATCAGCGCCAAAGCCATTTTGAGATAGCCCTCAATGCAAAGGCTCTAGGCACAAATATTGGTGTGAGAGCTAATTCAATCAAGGAAACACTGCATGTTGGTGAAGCGCATATTGAAGAAGAATCAGCCGAGTGGTTCTTGTGGGAGAACAACTCCATTTGGCTCACTAAATTCACACACCATCAGGCTTCCAAGCAGCTCTCAAAGAAACTCAGTTTTCACACTCTAGGCTTAATGCCCTTTGAGTGCATTATATAGGAATGAACCTGGTAGAGCATCCCACACAAACCAATGCTCCACATGCGGGTTTCACATGCCACCAACTTCACATTCACAGACAACTTTAGCTCCAAAGCCGTTTTCAGATAGCCCTCAATACAAAGGCTCTAGGCGCAAATATTGGTGTGAGAGCTAATTCAATCAAGGCAACACTGCATGTTGGTGAAGCGCATATTGAAGAAGAATCAGCCGAGTGGTTCTTGTGGGAGAACAACTCCATTTGGCTCACTAACTTCACACACCATCAGGCTTCCAAGCAGCTCTCAAGGAAACTCAGCTTTCACACTCTAGGCTTAATGCCCTTTGAGTGCATTATGTAGGAATGAACCTGGTAGAGCATCCCACACAAACCAATGCACCACATACGGGTTTCACATCCCACCAACTCCACATTCACAGACAACTTCAGCGCCAAAGCCGTTTTCAGATAGCCATCAATACAAAGGCTCTAGGCGCAAATATTGGTGTGACAGCTAATTCAATCAAGGCAACACTGCATGTTGGTGAAGCGCATATTGAAGAAGAATCAGCCGAGTGGTTCTTGTGGCAGAACAACTCCATTTGGCTCACTAACTTCACACACCATCAGGCTTCCAAGAAGCTCTCAAGGAAACTCAGCTTTCACACTCTAGGCTTAATGCCCTTTTAGTGCCTAGGACTGAAATGAAGCTTGGTGAGCGTCCCTCACAAACCAATGCTCCACATGCGGGTTTCACATGCCCCCAACTCCACATTCACAGACAACTTCCTAGCGCCAAAGCTGTTTTCAGATAGCCCTCAATACAAAGGCTCTAGGCGCAAATATTGCTGTGAGAGCTAATTCAATCAAGGCAACACTGAATGTTGGTGAAGCACATATTGAAGAAGAATCAGCCGAGTGGTTCTTGTGGCAGAACAACTCCATTTGGCTCACTAACTTCACACACCATCAGGCTTCCAAGCAGCTCTCAAGGAAACTCAGCTCTCACACTCTAGGCTTAATGCCCTTTGAGTGCATTATGTAGGAATGAACCTGGTAGAGCATCCCACACAAACCAATGCTCCACATGCGGGTTTCACATGCTACAAACTCCACAATCACAGAAAACTTCAGCCCCAAAGCCGTTTTAGATAGCCCTCAATGCAAAGACTCTAGGTGCAAATATTGGTGTGAGAGCTAATTCAATCAAGGAAACACTGCATGTTGGTGAATCGCATATTGAAGAAGAATCAGCCGAGTGGTTCTTGTGGGAGAACTACTCCATTTGGGTCACTAACTTCACACACCATCAGGCTTCCAAGCAGCTCTCAAGGAAACTCAGCTTTCACACTCTAGGCTTAATGCCCTTTGAGTGCCTAGGACTGAAATGAACCTTGGTGAGCTTCCCTCACAAACCAATGCTCCACATGCGGGTTTCACATGCCACCAACTCCAGATTCACAGACAACTTCCTACCCAAAGCCGTTTTCAGATAGCCCTCAATACAAAGGCTCTAGGCACAAATATTGGTGTGAGAGCTAATTCAATCAAGGAAACAGAGCATGTGGGTGTAGCGCATATTGAAGAAGAATCAGCCGAGTGGTTCTTGTGTGAGAACAACTCCATTTGGCTCACTAACTTCACACACCATCAGGCTTCCAAGCAGCTCTCCAGGACCCAGCTTTCACACTCTAGGCTTAATGCCCTTTGAGTGTCTAGGACTGAAATGAAGCTTGGTGAGCTTCCCACACAAACCAATGCTCCACATGCGGGTTTCAAATGCCACCAACTCCAGATTCACAGGCAACTTCAGCGCCAAAGCCGTTTTCAGATAGCCCTCAATACAAAGGCTCTAGGCGGAAATATTGGTGTGAGAGCTAATTCAATCAAGGAAACACTGCATGTTGGTGAAGCGCATATTGAAGAAGAATCAGCCGAGTGGTTCTTGTGGCAGAACAACTCCATTTGGCTCACTAACTTCACACACCATCAGGCTTCCAAGCAGCTCTCAAGGAAACTCAGCTTTCACACTCTAGGATTAATGCCCTTTGAGTGCCTAGGACTGAAATGAAGCTTGGTGAGCGTCCCTCACAAACCAATGCTCCACATGCGGGTTTCACATGCCACCAACTCCACATTCACAGACAACTTCAGCGCCAAAGCCATTTTCAGATAGCCCTCAATGCAAAGGCTCTAGGCACAAATATTGGTGTGAGAGCTAATTCAATCAAGGAAACACTGCATGTTCGTGAAGCGCATATTGAAGAAGAATCAGCCGAGTGGTTCTTGTGGGAGAACAACTCCATTTGGCTCACTAAATTCACACACCATCAGGCTTCCAAGCAGCTCTCAAAGAAACTCAGTTTTCACACTCTAGGCTTAATGCCCTTTGAGTGCATTATATAGGAATGAACCTGGTAGGGCATCCCACACAAGCCAATGCTCCACATGCGGGTTTCACATGCTACAAATTCGAGATTCACAGACAACTTCCTAGCCAAAGCCCTTTTCAGATAGAACTCAATGCAAAGGCTCTAGGCGCAAATATTGGTGTGAGAGCTAATTCAATCAAGGAAACACTGCATGTTGGTGAAGCGCATATTGAAGAGGAATCAGCTGAATGTTTCTTGTGGGAGAACAACTCCATTTGTCTCACTAAATTCACACACCATTAGGCTTCCAAGCAGCTCTCAAAGAAACTCAGTTTTCACACTCTAGGCTTAATGCCCTTTGAGTGCATTATCTAGGAATGAACCTATTAGAGATCCCACACAAACCAATGCTCCACATGCGGGTTTCACATGCCACCAACTTCACATTCACAGACAACTTTAGCTCCAAAGCCGTTTTCAGATAGCCCTCAATACAAAGGCTCTAGGCGCAAATATTGGTGTGAGAGCTAATTCAATCAAGGAAACACTGCATGTTGGTGAAGCGCATATTGAAGAAGAATCAGCCGAGTGGTTCTTGTGGGAGAACAACTCCATTTGGCTCACTAACTTCACACACCACCAGGCTTCCAAGCAGCTCTCAAGGAAACTCAGCTTTCACACTCTAGGCTTAATGCACTTTTAGTGCATTATGTAGGAATGAACCTGGTAGAGCATCCCACACAAACCAATGCACCACATACGGGTTTCACATGCCACCAACTCCACATTCACAGACAACTTCAGCGCCAAAGCCGTTTTCAGATAGATCTCAATACAAAGGCTCTAGGCGCAAATATTGGTGTGAGAGCTAATTCAATCAAGGCAACACTGCATGTTGGTGAAGCGCATATTGAAGAAGAATCAGCCGAGTGGTTCTTGTGGCAGAACAACTCCATTTGGCTCACTAACTTCACACACCATCAGGCTTCCAAGCAGCTCTCAAGGAAACTCAGTTTTCACACTCTAGGCTTAATGCCCTTTGAGTGCATTATCTAGGAATGAAACTGGTAGAGCATCCCACACAAACCAATGCTCCACATGCAGGTTTCACATGCCACCAACTCCACATTCACAGACAACTTTCTAGCCAAAGCCGTTTTCAGATAGCCCTCAATACAAAGGCTCTAGGTGCAAATATTGGTGTGAGAGCTAAATCAATCAAGGAAACACTGCATATTGGTGAAGCGCATATTGAAGAAGAATCAGCCGAGTGGTTCTTGTGGGAGAACAACTCCATTTGGCTCACTAACTTCACACACCATCAGGCTTCCAAGCAGCTCTCAAGGAAACTCAGCTTTCACACTGTAGGCTTAATGCCCTTTGAGTGCCTAGGACTGAAATGAATCTTGGTGAGCGTCCCTCACAAACCAATGCTCCACATGCGGGTTTCACATGCCACCAACTCCACATTCACAGACAACATCAGCGCCAAAGCCATTTTGAGATAGCCCTCAATGCAAAGGCTCTAGGCACAAATATTGGTGTGAGAGCTAATTCAATCAAGGAAACACTGCATGTTGGTGAAGCGCATATTGAAGAAGAATCAGCCGAGTGGTTCTTGTGGGAGAACAACTCCATTTGGCTCACTAAATTCACACACCATCAGGCTTCCAAGCAGCTCTCAAAGAAACTCAGTTTTCACACTCTAGGCTTAATGCCCTTTGAGTGCATTATATAGGAATGAACCTGGTAGAGCATCCCACACAAACCAATGCTCCACATGCGGGTTTCACATGCCACCAACTTCACATTCACAGACAACTTTAGCTCCAAAGCCGTTTTCAGATAGCCCTCAATACAAAGGCTCTAGGCGCAAATATTGGTGTGAGAGCTAATTCAATCAAGGAAACACTGCATGTTGGTGAAGCGCATATTTAAGAAGAATCAGCCGAGTGGTTCTTGTGGGAGAACAACTCCATTTGGCTCACTAACTTCACACACCATCAGGCTTCCAAGCAGCTCTCAAGGAAACTCAGCTTTCACACTCTAGGCTTAATGCCCTTTGAGTGCATTATGTAGGAATGAACCTGGTAGAGCATCCCACACAAACCAATGCACCACATACGGGTTTCACATCCCCCCAACTCCACATTCACAGACAACTTCAGCGCCAAAGCCGTTTTCAGATAGCCATCAATACAAAGGCACTAGGCGCAAATATTGGTGTGACAGCTAATTCAATCAAGGCAACACTGCATGTTGGTGAAGCGCATATTGAAGAAGAATCAGCCGAGTGGTTCTTGTGGCAGAACAACTCCATTTGGCTCACTAACTTCACACACCATCAGGCTTCCAAGAAGCTCTCAAGGAAACTCAGCTTTCACACTCTAGGCTTAATGCCCTTTTAGTGCCTAGGACTGAAATGAAGCTTGGTGAGCGTCCCTCACAAACCAATGCTCCACATGCGGGTTTCACATGCCCCCAACTCCACATTCACAGACAACTTCCTAGCGCCAAAGCTGTTTTCAGATAGCCCTCAATACAAAGGCTCTAGGCGCAAATATTGCTGTGAGAGCTAACTCAATCAAGGCAACACTGAATGTTGGTGAAGCACATATTGAAGAAGAATCAGCCGAGTGGTTCTTGTGGCAGAACAACTCCATTTGGCTCACTAACTTCACACACCATCAGGCTACCAAGAAGCTCTCAAGGAAACTCAGCTTTCACACTCTAGGCTTAATGCCCTTTGAGTGCCTAGGACTGAAATGAACCTTGGTGAGCTTCCCTCACAAACCAATGCTCCACATGCGGGTTTCACATGCCACCAACTCCACATTCACAGACAACTTCCTAGCGCCAAAGCCGTTTTCAGATAGCCCTCAATACAAAGGCTCTAGGCGCAAATATTGGTGTGAGAGCTAATTCAATCAAGGAAACACAGCATGTTGGTGAAGCGCATATTGAAGAAGAATCAGCCGAGTGGTTCTTGTGGGAGAACAACTCCATTTGGCTCACTAACTTCACACACCATCAGGCTTCCAAGCAGCTCTCAAGGAAACTCAGCTCTCACACTCTAGGCTTAATGCCATTTGAGTGCATTATGTAGGAATGAACCTGGTAGAGCATCCCACACAAACCAATGCTCCACATGCGGGTTTCACATGCCACCAACTCCACATTCACAGACAACTTCAGCGCCAAAGCCGTTTTAGATAGCCCTCAATGCAAAGACTCTAGGTGCAAATATTGGTGTGAGAGCTAATTCAATCAAGGAAACACTGCATGTTGGTGAAGCGCATATTGAAGAAGAATCAGCCGAGTGGTTCTTGTGGGAGAACAACTCCATTTGGCTCACTAACTTCACACACCATCAGGCTTCCAAGCAGCTCTCAAGGAAACTCAGCTTTCACACTCTAGGCTTAATGCCCTTTGAGTGCCTAGGACTGAAATGAAGCTTGGTGAGCGTCCCTCACAAACCAATGCTCCACATGCCGGTTTCACATGCCACCAAATCCACATTCACAGACAACTTCAGCGCCAAAGCCGTTTTCAGGTAGCCCTCAATACAAAGGCTCTAGGCGCAAATATTTGTGTGAGAGCTAATTCAATCAAGGCAACACTGCATGTTGGTGAAGCACATATTGAAGAAGAACCAGCCGAGTGGTTCTTGTGGCAAAACAACTCCATTTGTCTCACTAACTTCACACACCATCAGGCTTCCAAGAAGCTCTCAAGGAAACTCAGCTTTTCACACTCTAGGCTTAATGCCCTTTGAGTGCCTAGGACTGAAATGAATCTTGGTGAGCTTCCCACACAAACCAATGCTCCACATGCGGGTTTCACATGCCACCAACTCCACATTCACAGACAACTTCAGCGCCAAAGCCGTTTTCAGATAGCCCTCAATACAAAGGCTCTAGGCGCAAATATTGGTGTGAGAGCTAATTCAATCAAGGAAACACAGCATGTTGGTGAAGCGCATATTGAAGAAGAATCAGCCGAGTGGTTCTTGTGGGAGAACAACTCCATTCGGCTCACTAACTTCACACACCATCAGGCTTCCAAGCAGCTCTCAAGGAAACTCAGCTTTCACACTCTAGGCTTAATGCCCTTTGAGTGCATTATCTAGGAATGAACCTGGTAGAGCATCCCACACAAACCAATGCTCCACATGCGGGTTTCACATGCTACAAACTCCACATTCACAGAAAACTTCAGCCCCAAAGCCGTTTTAGATAGCCCTCAATGCAAAGACTCTAGGTGCAAATATTGGTGTGAGAGCTAATTCAATCAAGGAAACACTGCATGTTGGTGAATCGCATATTGAAGAAGAATCAGCCGAGTGGTTCTTGTGGGAGAACAACTCCATTTGTCTCACTAACTTCACACACCATCAGGCTTCCAAGCAGCTCTCAAGGAAACTCAGCTTTCACACTCTAGGGTTAATGCCCTTTGAGTGCATTATGTAGGAATGAACCTGGTAGAGCATCCCACACAAACCAATGCTCCATATGCGGCTTTCATATGCGACCAACTCCACATTCACAGGCAACTTCAGGGCCAAAGCGCTTTTCAGATAGATCTTAATACAAAGGCTCTAGGCAGAAATATTGGTGTGAGAGCTAATTCAATCAAGGAAACACTGCATGTTGGTGAAGCGCATATTGAAGAAGAATCAGCCGAGTGGTTCTTGTGGGAGAACAACTCCATTTGGCTCACTAACTTCACACACCATCAGGCTTCCAAGCAGCTCTCAAGGAAACTCACCTTTCACACTCTAGGCTTAATGAACTTTGAGTGCCTAGGACTGAAATGAAGCTTGGTGAGCTTCCCACACAAACCAATGCTCCACATGCGGGTTTCACATGCCACCAACTCCACATTCACAGACAACTTCAACGCCAAAGCCATTTTCAGATAGCCATCAATGCAAAGGCTCTAGGCGCAAATATTGGTGTGAGAGCTAATTCAATCAAGGAAACACTGCATGTTGGTGAAGCGCATATTGAAGAAGAATCAGCCGAGTGGTTCTTGTGGGAGAACAACTCCATTTGGCTCACTAACGTCACACATCATCAGGCTTCCAAGCAGCTCTCAAGGAAACTCAGTTTTCACGCTCTAGGCTTAATGCCTTTGCGTGCATTATCTAGGAATGATCCTGGTAGAGCATCCCACACAAACCAATGCTGCACAGGTGGGTTTCACATGCCACCAACTAAACATTCACAGACAACTTCCTAGCCAAAGCCGTTTTCAGATAGATCTCAATGCAAAGGCTCTAGGCGCAAATATTGGTGTGAGAGCTAATTCAATCAAGGAAACACTGCATGTTGGTGAAGCGCATATTGAAGAAGAATCAGCCGAGTGGTTCTTGTGGGAGAACAGCTCCATTTGGCTCACTAACTTCACACACCATCAGGCTTCCAAGCAGCTCTCAAGGAAACTCAGCTTTCACACTCTAGGCTTAATGCCCTTTGAGTGCCTAGGACTGAAATGAACCTGGTAGAGCATCCCACACAAACGAATGCTCCACATGCGGGTTTCACATGCCACCAACTCCACATTCACAGACAACTTCAGCACCAAAGCCGTTTTCAGATAGCCCTCAATACAAAGGCTCTTGGCGCTAATATTTGTGTGAGAGCTAATTCAATCAAGGAAACACTGCATGTTGGTGAAGCGCATATTGAAGAAGAATCAACCGAGTGGTTCTTGTGGGAGAACAACTCCATTTGGCTCACTAACTTCACACACCATCAGGTTTCCAAGCAGCTCTCAAGGAAACTCAGTTTTCACACTCTAGGCTTAATGCCCTTTGAGTGCATTATCTAGGACTGAAATGAAGCTTGGTGAGCTTCCCACACAAACCAATGGTACACATGCGGGTTTCACATGCCACCAACTCCACATTCACAACTTCAGCGCCAAAGCCGTTTTCAGATAGCCCTCAATACAAAGGCTCTAGACGCAAATATTGGTGTGAGAATTAATTCAATCAAGGCAATACTGCATGATGGTCAAGCGCATATTGAAGAAGAATCAGCCGAGTGGTTCTTGTGGGAGAACAACTCCATTTGGCTCACTAACGTCACACACCATCAGGCTTCCAAGCAGCTCTCAATGAAACTCAGCTTTCACACTCTAGGCTTAATGCCCTTTGAGTGCCTAGGACTGAAATGAAGCTTGGTGAGCATCCCACACAAACCAATGCTCCACATGCGGGTTTCACATGCCACCAACTCCACATTCACAGACAACTTCAGCGCCAAAGCCGTTTTCAGATAGCCCTCAATACAAAGGCTCTAGGCACAAATATTGGTGTGAGAGCTAATTCAATCAAGGAAACACTGCATGTTGGTGAAGCGCATATTGAAGAAGAATCAGCCGAGTGGTTTTTTTGGGAGAACAACTCCATTTGGCTCACTAACTTCACACACCATCAGGCTTCCAAGCAGCTCTCAAGGAAACTCAGCTTTCACACTCAAGGGTTAATGCCCATTGAGTGCAGTATGTAGGAATGAACCTGGTAGAGCATCCCACACAAACCAATGCTCCACATGCGGGTTTCACATGCCACCAACTCCACATTCACAGACAACTTCCTAGCCAAAGCCGTTTTCAGATAGATCTCAATACAAAGGCTCTAGGCGCAAATATTGGTGTGAGGGCTAATTCAATCAAGGAAACACTGCATGTTGGTGAAGGGCATATTGAAGAAGAATCAGCCGAGTGGTTCTTGTGGGAGAACAACTCCATTTGGCTCACTAACTTCACACACCATCAGGCTTCCAAGCAGCTCTCAAGGAAACTCAGTTTTCACACTCTAGGCTTAATGCCCTTTGAGGGCCTAGGACTGAAATGAAGCTTGGTGAGCTTCCCACACAAACCAATGCTCCACATTCGAGTTTCACATGCCACCAACTCCACATTCACAGACAACTTCCTAGCCAAAGCCGTTTTCAGATAGCCCTCAATGCGAAGGCTCTAGGCGCAAATATTGGTGTGAGAGCTAATTCAATCAAGGAAACACTGCATGTTGGTGAAGCGCATATTGAAGAAGAATCAGCCGAGTGGTTCTTGTGGGAGAACAACTCCATTTGGCTCACTAACTTAACACACCATCAGGCTTCCAAGCAGCTCTCAAGGAAACTCAGCTTTCACACTCTAGGCTTAATGCCCTTTGAGTGCATAGGACTGAAATGAACCATGGGGAGCTTCCCACACAAACCAATGCTCCACATGCGGGTTTCACATGCCACCAACTCCACATTTACAGACAACTTCAGCGCCAAAGCCGTTTTCAGATAGCCCTCAATTTAAAGGCTCTAGGCGCAAATATTGGTGTGAGAGCTAATTCAATCAAGGAAACACTGCATGTTGGTGAAGCGCATATTGAAGAAGAATCAGCCGAGTGGTTCTTGTGGGAGAACAACTCCATTCGGCTCCCTAACTTCACACACCACCTGGCTTCCAAGCAGCTCTCAAGGAAACTCAGTTTTCATTCTCTATGCTTAATGCCCTTTGAGTGCATTATCTAGGACTGAAATGAAGCTTAGTGAGCATCCCCCACAAACCAATGCTCCACATGCGGGTTTCACATGCCACCAACTCCACATTCACAGACAACTTCAGCGCCAAAGCCGTTTTCAGATAGCCCTCAAAACAAAGGCTCTAGGCGCAAATATTGGTGTGAGAGCTAATTCAATCAAGGAAACACTGCATGTTGGTGAAGCGCATATTGAAGAAGAATCAGCCGAGTGGTTCTTGTGGGATAACAACTCCATTTGGCTCCCTAACTTCACACACCATCAGGCTTCCAAGCAGCTCTCAAGGAAACTCAGTTTTCACACTCTAGCCTTAATGCCCTTTGAGTGCATTATCTAGGAATGAAACTGGTAGAGCATCCCACACAAACCAATGCTCCACATGCGGGTTTCACATGCCACCAACTCCACATTCACAGACAACTTTCTAGATAAAGCCGTTTTCAGATAGCCCTCAATAAAAAGGTTCTAGGCACAAATATTGGTGTGAGAGCTAATTCAATCAAGGAAACACTGCATGTTGGTGAAGCGCATGTTGAAGAAGAATCAGCCGAGTGGTTCTTGTGGGAGAACAACTCCATTTGGCTCACTAACTTCACACACCATCAGGCTTCCAAGCAGCTCTCAAGGAAACTCAGTTTTGATACTCTAGGCTTAATGCCCTTTGAGTGCATTATCTAGGAATGAACCTGGTAGAGCATCCCACACAAACCAATGCTCCACATGCGGGTTTCACATGCCACCAACTCCACATTCACAGACAATTTCAGCGCCAAAGCCGTTTTCAGATAGCCCTCAATGCGAAGGCTCTAGGCGCAAATATTGGTGTGAGAGCTAATTCAATCAAGGAAACACTGCATGTTGGTGAAGGGCATATTGAAGAAGAATCAGCCGCGTGGTTCTTGTGGGAAAACAACTCCATTTGGCTCACTAACTTCACACACCATCAGGCTTCCAGGCAGCTCTCAACGAAACTCAGTTTTCACACTCTAGGCTTAATGCCCTTTGAGTGCATTATCTAGGAAAGAACCTGGTAGAGCAGCCCACACAAACGAATGCTCCAAATGCGGGTTTCACATGCCACCAACTCCACATTCACAGGCAACTTCAGCGCCACAGCCGTTTTCAGATAGCCCTCAATACAAAGGCTCTAGGCGCTAATATTTGTGTGAGAGCTAATTCAATCAAGGAAACACTGCATGTTGGTGAAGCGCATATTGCAGAAGAATCAACCGAGTGGTTCTTGTGGGAGAACAACTCCATTTGGCTCACTAACTTCACACACCATCAGGTTTCCAAGCAGCTCTCAAGGAAACTCAGTTTTCACACTCTAGGCTTAATGCCCTTTGAGTGCATTATCTAGGACTGAAATGAAGCTTGGTGAGCTTCCCACACAAACCAATGGTACACATGCGGGTTTCACATGCCACCAACTCCACATTCACAACTTCAGCGCCAAAGCCGTTTTCAGATAGCCCTCAATACAAAGGCTCTAGACGCAAATATTGGTGTGAGAATTAATTCAATCAAGGCAATACTGCATGATGGTCAAGCACATACTGAAGAAGAATCAGCCGAGTGGTTCTTGTGGGAGAACAACTCCATTTGGCTCACTAACGTCACACACCATCAGGCTTCCAAGCAGCTCTCAATGAAACTCAGCTTTCACACTCTAGGCTTAATGCCCTTTGAGTGCCTAGGACTGAAATGAAGCTTGGTGAGCATCCCACACAAACCAATGCTCCACATGCGGGTTTCACATGCCACCAACTCCACATTCACAGACAACTTCAGCGCCAAAGCCGTTTTCAGATAGCCCTCAATACAAAGGCTCTAGGCACAAATATTGGTGTGAGAGCTAATTCAATCAAGGAAACACTGCATGTTGGTGAAGCGCATATTGAAGAAGAATCAGCCGAGTGGTTTTTTTGGGAGAACAACTCCATTTGGCTCACTAACTTCACACACCATCAGGCTTCCAAGCAGCTCTCAAGGAAACTCAGCTTTCACACTCAAGGGTTAATGCCCTTTGAGTGCAGTATGTAGAAATGAACCTGGTAGAGCATCCCACACAAACCAATGCTCCACATGCGGGTTTCACATGCCACCATCTCCACATTCACAGACAACTTCCTAGCCAAAGCCATTTTCAGATAGATCTCAATACAAAGGCTCTAGGCGCAAATATTGGTGTGAGGGCTAATTCAATCAAGGAAACACTGCATGTTGGTGAAGGGCATATTGAAGAAGAATCAGCCGAGTGGTTCTTGTGGGAGAACAACTCCATTTGGCTCACTAACTTCACACACCATCAGGCTTCCAAGCAGCTCTCAAGGAAACTCAGTTTTCACACTCTAGGCTTAATGCAATTTGAGTGCATTATCTAAGAATGAACCTGGTAGAGCATCCCACACAAAGCAATGAAACACAGTTGCGTTTCACATGCCACCAACTCCACATTCACAGACAACTTCCTAGCCAAAGCCGTTTTTCAGATAGCCCTCAAAACAAAGGCTCTAGGCGCAAATATTGGTGTGAGAGCTAATTCAATCAAGGAAACACTGCATGTTGGTGAAGCGCATATTGAAGAAGAATCAGCCGAGTGGTTCTCGTGGAAGAACAACTCCATTTGTCTCACTAACTTCACACACCATCAGGCTTCCAAGCAGCTCTCAAGGAAACTCAGTTTTCACACTCTAGGCTTAATCCCCTTTGAGTGCCTAGGACTGAAATGAAGCTTGGTGAGCTTCCCACACAAACCAATGCTCCACATGCGGGTTTCACATGCCACCAACTCCACATTCACAGACAACTTCAGCGCCAAAGCAGTTTTCAGATAGCCCTCAATACAAAGGCTCTAGGCGCAAATATTGGTGTGAGAGCTAATTCAATCAAGGAAACACTGCATGTTGGTGAAGCGCATATTGAAGAAGAATCAGCCGAGTGGTTCTTGTGGGAGAACAACTCCATTTGGCTCACTAACTTCACACACCATCAGGCTTCCAATCAGCTCTCAAGGAAACTCAGTTTTCACACTCTATGCTTAGTGCCCATTGAGTGCATTATCTAGGAATGAAACTGGTAGAGCATCACACACAAACCAATGCTCCACATGCGGGTTTCACATGCCACCAACTCCACATTCACAGACAACTTCAGCGCCAAAGCCGTTTTCAGATAGCCCTCAATACAAAGGCTCTAGGTGCAAATATTGGTGTGAGAGCTAATTCAAAAAAGGAAACACTGTATGTTGGTGAAGCGCATATTGAAGAAGAATCAGCCGAGTGGTTCTTGTGGGAGAACAACTCCATTTGGCTCATTAACTTCACACACCATCAGGCTTCCAAGCAGCTCTCAAGGAAACTCAGTTTTCACACTCTAGGCTTAATGCCCTTTGAGGGCCTAGGACTGAAATGAAGCTTGGTGAGCTTCCCACACAAACCAATGCTCCACATTCGGGTTTCACATGCCACCAACTCCACATTCACAGACAACTTCAGCGCCAAAGCCGTTTTCAGATAGCCCTCAATGCGAAGGCTCTAGGCGCAAATATTGGTGTGAGAGCTAATTCAATCAAGGAAACACTGCATGTTGGTGAAGCGCATATTGAAGAAGAATCAGCCGAGTGGTTCTTGTGGGAGAACAACTCCATTTGTCTCACTAACTTAACACACCATCAGGCTTCCAAGCAGCTCTCAAGGAAACTCAGCTTTCACACTCTAGGCTTAATGCCCTTTGAGTGCATAGGACTGAAATGAACCATGGGGAGCTTCCCACACAAACCAATGCTCCACATGCGGGTTTCACATGCCACCAACTCCACATTTACAGACAACTTCAGCGCCAAAGCCGTTTTCAGATAGCCCTCAATGTAAAGGCTCTAGGCGCAAATATTGGTGTGAGAGCTAATTCAATCAAGGAAACACTGCATGTTGGTGAAGCGCATATTGAAGAAGAATCAGCCGAGTGGTTCTTGTGGGAGAACAACTCCATTCGGCTCCCTAACTTCACACACCACCTGGCTTCCAAGCAGCTCTCAAGGAAACTCAGTTTTCATTCTCTATGCTTAATGCCCTTTGAGTGCATTATCTAGGACTGAAATGAAGCTTAGTGAGCATCCCCCACAAACCAATGCTCCACATGCGGGTTTCACATGCCAACAACTCCACATTCACAGACAACTTCAGCGCCAAAGCCGTTTTCAGATAGCCCTCAAAACAAAGGCTCTAGGCGCAAATATTGGTGTGAGAGCTAATTCAATCAAGGAAACACTGCATGTTGGTGAAGCGCATATTGAAGAAGAATCAGCCGAGTGGTTCTTGTGGGATAACAACTCCATTTGGCTCCCTAACTTCACACACCATCAGGCTTCCAAGCAGCTCTCAAGGAAACTCAGTTTTCACACTCTAGCCTTAATGCCCTTTGAGTGCATTATCTAGGAATGAAACTGGTAGAGCATCCCACACAAACCAATGCTCCACATGCGGGTTTCACATGCCACCAACTCCACATTCACAGACAACTTTCTAGATAAAGCCGTTTTCAGATAGCCCTCAATAAAAAGGTTCTAGGCACAAATATTGGTGTGAGAGCTAATTCAATCAAGGAAACACTGCATGTTGGTGAAGCGCATGTTGAAGAAGAATCAGCCGAGTGGTTCTTGTGGGAGAACAACTCCATTTGGCTCACTAACTTCACACACCATCAGGCTTCCAAGCAGCTCTCAAGGAAACTCAGTTTTGATACTCTAGGCTTAATGCCCTTTGAGTGCATTATATAGGAATGAACCTGGTAGAGCATCCCACACAAACCAATGCTCCACATGCGGGTTTCACATGCCACCAACTCCACATTCACAGACAACTTCAGCGCCAAAGCCGTTTTCAGATAGCCCTCAATACAAAGGCTCTAGGCGCAAATATTGGTGTGAGAGCTAATTCAATCAAGGAAACACTGCATGTTGGTGAAGCGCATATTGAAGAAGAATCAGCCGAGTGGTTCTTGTGGGAGAACAACTCCATTTGGCTCACTAACTTCACACACCATCAGGCTTCCAAGCAGCTCTCAAGGAAACTCAGTTTTCATACTCTAGGCTTAATGCCCTTTGACTGCATTATCTAGGAATGAACCTGGTAGAGCATCCCACACAAACCAATGTTCCACATGCGGTTTTCACATGCCACCAACTCCACATTCACAGACAACTTCAGCGCCAAAGCCGTTTTCAGATAGCCCTCAATACAAAGGCTCTAGGCGCAAATATAGGTGTGAGAGCTAATTCAATCAAGGAAACACTGCATGTTGGTGAAGCGCATATTGAAGAAGAATCAGCCGAGTGGTTCTCGTGGAAGAACAACTCCATTTGTCTCACTAACTTCACACACCATCAGGCTTCCAAGCAGCTCTCAAGGAAACTCAGTTTTCACACTCTAGGCTTAATCCCCTTTGAGTGCCTAGGACTGAAATGAAGCTTGGTGAGCTTCCCACACAAACCAATGCTCCACATGCGGGTTTCACATGCCACCAACTCCACATTCACAGACAACTTCAGCGCCAAAGCAGCTTTCAGATAGCCCTCAATACAAAGGCTCTAGGCGCAAATATTGGTGTGAGAGCTAATTCAATCAAGGAAACACTGCATGTTGGTGAAGCGCATATTGAAGAAGAATCAGCCGAGTGGTTCTTCTGGGGCAACAACTCCATTTGGCTCACTAACTTCACACACCATCAGGCTTCCAATCAGCTCTCAAGGAAACTCAGTTTTCACACTCTATGCTTAGTGCCCATTGAGTGCATTATCTAGGAATGAAACTGGTAGAGCATCCCACACAAACCAATGCTCCACATGCAGGTTTCACATGCCACCAACTCCACATTCACAGACAACTTCAGCGCCAAAGCCGTTTTCAGATAGCCCTCAATGTAAAGGCTCTAGGCGCAAATATTGGTGTGAGCTAATTCAATCAAGGAAACACTGCATGTTGGTGAAGCGCATATTGAAGAAGAATCAGCCGAGTGGTTCTTGTGGGAGAACAACTCCATTCGGCTCCCTAACTTCACACACCACCAGGCTTCCAAGCAGCTCTCAAGGAAACTCAGTTTTCATTCTCTATGCTTAATGCCCTTTGAGTGCATTATCTAGGACTGAAATGAAGCTTAGTGAGCATCCCCCACAAACCAATGCTCCACATGCGGGTTTCACATGCCACCAACTCCACATTCACAGACAACTTCAGCGCCAAAGCCGTTTTCAGATAGCCCTCAATACAAAGGCTCTAGGCGCAAATATTGGTGTGAGAGCTAATTCAATCAAGGAAACACTGCATGTTGGTGAAGCGCATATTGAAGAAGAATCAGCCGAGTGGTTCTTGTGGGAGAACAACTCCATTTGGCTCCCTAACTTCACACACCATCAGGCTTCCAAGCAGCTCTCAAGGAAACTCAGTTTTCACACTCTAGGCTTAATGCCCTTTGAGTGCATTATCTAGGAATGAAACTGGTAGAGCATCCCCCACAAACCAATGCTCCACATGCGGGTTTCACATGCCACCAACTCCACATTCACAGACAACTTTCTAGATAAAGCCGTTTTTAGATAGCCCTCAATACCCAGGCTCTAGGCGCAAATATTGGTGTGAGAGCTAATTCAATCAAGGAAACACTGCATGTTGGTGAAGCGCATATTGAAGAAGAATCAGCCGAGTGGTTCTTGTGGGAGAACAACTCCATTTGGCTCACTAACTTCACACACCATCAGGCTTCCAAGCAGCTCTCAAGGAAACTCAGTTTTCATACTCTAGGCTTAATGCCCTTTGACTGCATTATCTAGGAATGAACCTGGTAGAGCATCCCACACAAACCAATGTTCCACATGCGGTTTTCACATGCCACCAACTCCACATTCACAGACAACTTCAGCGCCAAAGCCGTTTTCAGATAGCCCTCAATACAAAGGCTCTAGGCGCAAATATAGGTGTGAGAGCTAATTCAATCAAGGAAACACTGCATGTTGGTGTGTGAAAGCGCATATTGAAGAAGAATCAGCCGAGTGGTTCTCGTGGAAGAACAACTCCATTTGTCTCACTAACTTCACACACCATCAGGCTTCCAAGCAGCTCTCAAGGAAACTCAGTTTTCACACTCTAGGCTTAATCCCCTTTGAGTGCATTATCTAGGACTGAAATGAAGCTTGGTGAGCTTCCCACACAAACCAATGCTCCACATGCGGGTTTCACATGCCACCAACTCCACATTCACAGACAACTTCAGCGCCAAAGCAGTTTTCAGATAGCCCTCAATACAAAGGCTCTAGGCGCAAATATTGGTGTGAGAGCTAATTCAATCAAGGAAACACTGCATGTTGGTGAAGCGCATATTGAAGAAGAATCAGCCGAGTGGTTCTTCTGGGGCAACAACTCCATTTGGCTCACTAACTTCACACACCATCAGGCTTCCAATCAGCTCCACCCACAACCCAATCCAACCACCCTCACACAGGAAACTCAGTTTTCACACTCTATGCTTAGTGCCCATTGAGTGCATTATCTAGGAATGAAACTGGTAGAGCATCCCACACAAACCAATGCTCCACATGCGGGTTTCACATGCCACCAACTCCACATTCACAGACAACTTCAGCGCCAAAGCCGTTTTCAGATAGCCCTCAATACAAAGGCTCTAGGTGCAAATATTGGTGTGAGAGCTAATTCAAAAAAGGAAACACTGTATGTTGGTGAAGCGCATATTGAAGAAGAATCAGCCGAGTGGTTCTTGTGGGAGAACAACTCCATTTGGCTCATTAACTTCACACACCATCAGGCTTCCAAGCAGCTCTCAAGGAAACTCAGTTTTCACACTCTAGGCTTAATGCCCTTTGAGGGCCTAGGACTGAAATGAAGCTTGGTGAGCTTCCCACACAAACCAATGCTCCACATTCGGGTTTCACATGCCACCAACTCCACATTCACAGACAACTTCAGCGCCAAAGCCGTTTTCAGATAGCCCTCAATGCGAAGGCTCTAGGCGCAAATATTGGTGTGAGAGCTAATTCAATCAAGGAAACACTGCATGTTGGTGAAGCGCATATTGAAGAAGAATCAGCCGAGTGGTTCTTGTGGGAGAACAACTCCATTTGTCTCACTAACTTA
Organism: Ochotona princeps; assembly: GCF_030435755.1. Lineage (NCBI taxonomy): Eukaryota > Metazoa > Chordata > Mammalia > Lagomorpha > Ochotonidae > Ochotona > Ochotona princeps. The sequence continues at coordinate 183,678 of NW_026701004.1, forward strand.
ACACACCATCAGGCTTCCAAGCAGCTCTCAAGGAAACTCAGCTTTCACACTCTAGGCTTAATGCCCTTTGAGTGCATAGGACTGAAATGAACCATGGGGAGCTTCCCACACAAACCAATGCTCCACATGCGGGTTTCACATGCCACCAACTCCACATTTACAGACAACTTCAGCGCCAAAGCCGTTTTCAGCAAATATTGGTGTGAGAGCTAATTCAATCAAGGAAACACTGCATGTTGGTGAAGCGCATATTGAAGAAGAATCAGCCGAGTGGTTCTTGTGGGAGAACAACTCCATTCGGCTCCCTAACTTCACACACCACCTGGCTTCCAAGCAGCTCTCAAGGAAACTCAGTTTTCATTCTCTATGCTGAATGCCCTTTGAGTGCATTATCTAGGACTGAAATGAAGCTTAGTGAGCATCCCCCACAAACCAATGCTCCACATGCGGGTTTCACATGCCACCAACTCCACATTCACAGACAACTTCAGCGCCAAAGCCGTTTTCAGATAGCCCTCAAAACAAAGGCTCTAGGCGCAAATATTGGTGTGAGAGCTAATTCAATCAAGGAAACACTGCATGTTGGTGAAGCGCATATTGAAGAAGAATCAGCCGAGTGGTTCTTGTGGGATAACAACTCCATTTGGCTCCCTAACTTCACACACCATCAGGCTTCCAAGCAGCTCTCAAGGAAACTCAGTTTTCATTCTCTATGCTTAATGCCCTTTGAGTGCATTATCTAGGAATGAAACTGGTAGAGCATCCCACACAAACCAATGCTCCACATGCGGGTTTCACATGCCACCAACTCACCATTCACAGACAACTTTCTAGATAAAGCCGTTTTCAGATAGCCCTCAATAAAAAGGTTCTAGGCACAAATATTGGTGTGAGAGCTATTCATTCCAGAACTGGCCGAATCAAGGAAACACTGCATGTTGTGAAGCGCATATTGAAGAAGAATCAGCCGAGTGGTTCTTGTGGAGAACAACTCCATTTGGCTCACTACTCACTCACACACCATCAGGCTTCCAAGCAGCTCTCAAGGAAACTCAGTTTTGATACTCTAGGCTTAATGCCTTTGACTGCATTATCTAGGAATGAACCTGGTAGAGCATCCCACACAAACCAATGCTCCACATGCGGGTTTCACATGCCACCAACTCCACATTCACAGACAACTTCAGCGCCAAAGCCGTTTTCAGATAGCCCTCAATACGAAGGCTCTAGGCGCAAATATTGGTGTGAGAGCTAATTCAATCAAGGAAACACTGCATGTTGGTGAAGCGCATATTGAAGAAGAATCAGCCGAGTGGTTCTTGTGGGAGAACAACTCCATTTGGCTCACTAACTTCACACACCATCAGGCTTCCAAGCAGCTCTCAAGGAAACTCAGTTTTCACACTCTAGGCTTAATGCCCTTTGAGGGCCTAGGACTGAAATGAAGCTTGGTGAGCTTCCCACACAAACCAATGCTCCACATTCGGGTTTCACATGCCACCAACTCCACATTCACAGACAACTTCAGCGTCAAAGCCGTTTTCAGATAGCCTTAATGCGAAGGCTCTAGGCGCAAATATTGGTGTGAGAGCTAATTCAATCAAGGAAACACTGCATGTTGGTGAAGCGCATATTGAAGAAGAATCAGCCGAGTGGTTCTTGTGGGAGAACAACTCCATTTGTCTCACTAACTTCACACACCATCAGGCTTCCAATCAGCTCGCAAGGAAACTCAGTTTTCACACTCTAGGCTTAATGCCCTTTGAGTGCATAGGACTGAAATGAACCATGGGGAGCTTCCCACTCAAACCAATGCTCCACATGCGGGTTTCACATGCCACCAACTCCACATTCACAGACAACTTCAGCGCCAAAGCCGTTTTCAGATAGCCCTCAATGTAAAGGCTCTAGGCGCAAATATTGGTGTGAGAGCTAATTCAATCAAGGAAACACTGCATGTTGGTGAAGCGCATATTGAAGAAGAATCAGCCGAGTGGTTCTTGTGGGAGAACAACTCCATTCGGCTCCCTAACTTCACACACTACCAGGCTTCCAAGCAGCTCTCAAGGAAACTCAGTTTTCATTCTCTATGCTTAATGCCCTTTGAGTGCATTTTCTAGGACTGAAATGAACCATGGGGAGCTTCCCACACAAACCAATGCTCCACATGCGGGTTTCACATGCCACCAACTCCACATTCACAGACAACTTCAGCGCCAAAGCCGTTTTCCGATAGCCCTCAATAGAAAGGCTCTAGGCGCAAATATTGTTGTTAGAGCTAATTCAATCAAGGAAACACTGCATGTTGGTGAAGCGCATATTGAAGAAGAATCAGCCGAGTGGTTCTTGTGGGAGAACAACTCCATTTGGCTCACTAATTTCACACACCATCAGGCTTCCAAGCAGCTCTCAAGGAAACTCAGTTTTGATACTCTAGGCTTAATGCCCTTTGACTGCATTATCTAGGAATGAACCTGGTAGAGCATCCCACACAAACCAATGTTCCAATGCGGTTTTCACATGCCACCAACTCCACATTCACAGACAACTTCAGCGCCAAAGCCGTTTTCAGATAGCCCTCAATGCGAAGGCTCTAAGCGCAAATATTGGTGTGAGAGCTAATTCAATCAAGGAAACACTGCATGTTGGTGAAGCGCATATTGAAGAAGAATCAGCCGAGTGGTTCTCGTGGAAGAACAACTCCATTTGGCTCACTAACTTCACACAAACTTCACACACCATCAGGCTTCCAAGCAGCTCTCAAGGAAACTCAGTTTTCATTCTCTATGCTTAATGCCCTTTGAGTGCATTATCTAGGACTGAAATGAAGCTTAGTGAGCATCCCACACAAACCAATGCTCCACATGCGGGTTTCACATGCCACCAACTCCACATTCACAGACAACTTCAGCTCCAAAGCCGTTTTCAGATAGCCCTCAATACAAAGGCTCTAGGCGCAAATATTGGTGTGAGAGCTAATTCAATCAAGGAAACACTGCATGTTGGTGAAGCGCATATTGAAGAAGAATCAGCCGAGTGGTTCTTGTGGGAGAACAACTCCATTTGGCTCCCTAACTTCACACACCATCAGGCTTCCAAGCAGCTCTCAAGGAAACTCAGTTTTCACACTCTAGCTTAATGCCCTTTGAGTGCATTATCTAGGAATGAACCTGGTAGAGCATCCCCCACAAACCAATGCTCCACATGCGGGTTTCACATGCCACCAACTCCACATTCACAGACAATTTCAGCGCCAAAGCCCGTTTTCAGATAGCCCTCAATACAAAGGCTCTAGTGCAAATATTGGTGTGAGAGCTAATTCAAAAAAGGAAACACTGTATGTTGGTGAAGCGCATATTGAAGAAGAATCAGCCGAGTGGTTCTTGTGGGAGAACAACTCCATTTGGCTCACTAACTTCACACAACACCTGGCTTCCAAGCAGCTCTCAAGGAAACTCAGTTTTCATTCTCTATGCTTAATGCCCTTTGAGTGCATTATCTAGGACTGAAATGAAGCTTAGTGAGCATCCCCCACAAACCAATGCTCACATGCGGGTTTCACATGCCACCAACTCCACATTCACAGACAACTTCAGCGCCAAAGCGTTTTCAGATAGCCCTCAAAACAAAGGCTCTAGCGCAAATATTGGTGTGAGAGCTAATTCAATCAAGGAAACACTGCATGTTGGTGAAGCGCATATTGAAGAAGAATCAGCCGAGTGGTTCTTGTGGGAGAACAACTCCATTTGGCTCCCTAACTTCACACACCATCAGGCTTCCAAGCAGCTCTCAAGGAAACTCAGTTTTCACACTCTAGCCTTAATGCCCTTTGAGTGCATTATCTAGGAATGAAACTGGTAGAGCATCCCACACAAACCAATGCTCCACATGCGGGTTTCACATGCCACCAACTCCACATTCACAGACAACTTTCTAGATAAAGCCGTTTTCAGATAGCCCTCAATAAAAAGGTTCTAGGCACAAATATTGGTGTGAGAGCTAATTCAATCAAGGAAACACTGCATGTTGGTGAAGCGCATATTGAAGAAGAATCAGCCGAGTGGTTCTTGTGGGAGAACAACTCCATTTGGCTCACTAACTTCACACACCATGAGGCTTCCAAGCAGCTCTCAAGGAAACTCAGTTTTGATACTCTAGGCTTAATGCCCTTTGACTGCATTATCTAGGAATGAACCTGGTAGAGCATCCCACACAAACCAATGCTCCACATGCGGGGTTTCACATGCCACCAACTC
>NW_026701005.1:0-33651 GCF_030435755.1 Ochotona princeps
GGTTTGTGTGGGATGCTCTATCAGGTTCATTCCTACATAATGCACTCAAAGGGCACTAAGCATAGAGTGTGAAAACTGAGTTTCCTTGAGAGCTGCTTGGAAGCCTGATGGTGTTGTGAAGTTAGTGAGCCAAATGGAGTTGTTCTCCACAAGAACCACTCGGCTGATCCTTCTTCAATATGCCCTTCACCAACATGCAGTGTTTCCTTGATTGAATTAGCTCTGACACCAATATTTGCGTCTAGAGCCTTTGCATTGAGGGCTATCTGAAAACGGCTGTGGCGCTGAAGTTGTGTGAAATGTGGAGTTGGTGGCATGTGAAACCCGCATGTGGAGCATTCTTTTGTGTGGGATGCTCCACCAGGGTCATTCCTAGATAATGCACTCAAAGGGCACTAAGCATAGAGTGTGAAAACTGAGTTTCCTTGAGAGCTGCTTGGAAGCCTGATGGTGTGTGAAGTTAGTGAGCCAAATGGAGTTGTTCTCCCACAAGAACCACTCGGCTGATCCTTCTTCAATATGCCCTTCACCAACATGCAGTGTTTCCTTGATTAAATTAGCTCTCACACCAATATTTGCGTCTAGAGCCTTTGCATTGAGGGCTATCTGAAAACGGCTGTGGCGCTGAAGTTGCCTGTGAATGTGGAGCTGGTGGCATGTGAAACCCGCATGTGGAGCATTCGTTTGTGTGGGATGCTCTACCAGGTTCATTCGTAGATAATGCACTCAAAGGGCACTAATCATAGAGTGTGAAAACTGAGTTTCCTTGAGAGCTGCTTGGAAGCCTGATGGTGTGTGAAGTTAGTGAGCCAAATGGAGTTGTTCTCCCACAAGAACCACTCGGCTGATCCTTCTTCAATATGCCCTTCAGCAACATGCAGTGTTTCCTTGATTGAATTAGCTCTCACACCAATATTTGCGTCTAGAGCCTTTGCATTGAGGGCTGTCTGAAAATGGCTGTGGCGCTGAAGTTACCTGTGAATGTGGAGTTGGTGGCATGTGAAACCCGCATGTGGAGCATTCGTTTGTGTGGGATGCTCACCAAGCTTCATTTCAGTCCTACGCACTCAAAGGGCACTAAGCATAGAGTGTGAAAACTGAGTTTCCTTGAGAGCTGCTTGGAAGCCTGATGGTGTGTGAAGTTAGTGAGCCAAATGGAGTTGTTCTCCCACAAGAACCACTCGGCTGATCCTTCTTCAATATGCCCTTCACCAACATGCAGTGTTTCCTTGACTAAATTAGCTCTCACACCAATATTTGCGTCTAGAGCCTTTGCATTGAGGGCTATCTGAAAACGGCTGTGGCGCTGAAGTTGTGTGAAAATGTGGAGTTGGTGGCATGTGAAACCCGCATGTGGAGCATTCTTTTGTGTGGGATGCTCCACCAGGTTCATTCCTAGATAATGCACTCAAAGGGCACTAAGCATAGAGTGTGAAAACTGAGTTTCCTTGAGAGCTGCTTGGAAGCCTGATGGTGTGTGAAGTTAGTGAGCCAAATGGAGTTGTTCTCCCACAAGAACCACTCGGCTGATCCTTCTTCAATATGCCCTTCACCAACATGCAGTGTTTCCTTGATTGAATTAGCTCTCACACCAATATTTGCGTCTAGAGCCTTTGCATTGAGGGCTATCTGAAAACGGCTGTGCCGCTGAAGTTGCCTGTGAATGTGGAGTTGGTGGCATGTGAAACCCGCATGTGGAGCATTCGTTTGCGTGGGATGCTCTACCAGGTTCATTCCTAGATAATGCACTCAAATGGCACTAAGCCTAGAGTGTGAAAACTGAGTTTCCTTGAGAGCTCCTTGGAAGCCTGATGGTGTGTGAAGTTAGTGAGCCAAATGGAGTTGTTCTCCCACAAGAACCACTCGGCTGATCCTTCTTCAATATGCCCTTCAGCAACATGCAGTGTTTCCTTGATTGAATTAGCTCTCACACCAATATTTCTGTCTAGAGCCTTTGCATTGAGGGCTATCTGAAAACGGCTGTGGCACTGAAGTTGCCTGTGAATGTGGAGTTGGTGGCATGTGAAACCCGCATGTGGAGCATTGGTTTGTGTGGGATGCTCTATCAGGTTCATTCCTACATAATGCACTCAAAGGGCACTAAGCATAGAGTGTGAAAACTGAGTTTCCTTGAGAGCTGCTTGGAAGCCTGATGGTGTGTGAAGCTAGTGAGCCAAATGGAGTTGTTCTCCCACAAGAACCACTCGGCTGATCCTTCTTCAATATGCCCTTCACCAACATGCAGTGTTTCCTTGATTGAATTAGCTCTCACACCAATATTTGCGTCTAGAGCCTTTGCATTGAGGGCTATCTGAAAACGGCTTTGGCGCTGAAGTTGCCTGTGAATGTGGAGTTGGTGGCATGTGAAACCCGCATGTGGAGCATTCGTTTGTGTGGGATGCTCTATCAGGTTCATTCCTAGATAATGCACTCAAAGGGCACTAAGCATAGAGTGTGAAAACTGAGTTTCCTTGAGAGCTGCTTGGAAGCCTGATGGTGTGTGAAGTTAGTGAGCCAAATGGAGTTGTTCTCCCACAAGAACCACTCGGCTGATCCTTCTTCAATATGCCCTTCACCAACATGCAGTGTTTCCTTGATTGAATTAGCTCTCACACCAATATTTGCGTCTAGAGCCTTTGCATTGAGGGCTATCTGAAAACGGCTGTGGCGCTGAAGTTGTGTGAAAATGTGGAGTTGGTGGCATGTGAAACCCGCATGTGGAGCATTCTTTTGTGTGGGATGCTCCACCAGGTTCATTCCTAGATAATGCACTCAAATGGCACTAAGCCTAGAGTGTGAAAACTGAGTTTCCTTGAGAGCTGCTTGGAAGCCTGATGGTGTGTGAAGTTAGTGAGCCAAATGGAGTTGTTCTCCCACAAGAACCACTCAGCTGATCCTTCTTCAATATGCCCTTCACCAACATGCAGTGTTTCCTTGATTGAATTAGCTGTCACACCAATATTTGCGTCTAGAGCCTTTGCATTGAGGGCTGTCTGAAAATGGCTGTGGCGCTGAAGTTACCTGTGAATGTGGAGTTGGTGGCATGTGAAACCCGCATGTGGAGCATTCGTTTGTGTGGGATGCTCACCAAGCTTCATTTCAGTCCTAGGCACTCAAAGGGCACTAAGCATAGAGTGTGAAAACTGAGTTTCCTTGAGAGCTGCTTGGAAGCCTGATGGTGTGTGAAGTTAGTGAGCCAAATGGAGTTGTTCTCCCACAAGAACCACTCGACTGATCCTTCTTCAATATGCCCTTCACCAACATGCAGTGTTTCCTTGATTGAATTAGCTCTCACACCAATATTTGCGTCTAGAGCCTTTGCATGGAGGGCTATCTGAAAACGGCTGTGGCGCTGAAGTTGCCTGTGAATGTGGAGTTGGTGGCATGTGAAACCCGCATGTGGAACATTCTTTTGTGTGGGATGCTCTACCAGGTTCTTTCCTAGATAATGCACTCAAATGGCACTAAGCCTAGAGTGTGAAAACTGAGTTTCCTTGAGAGCTGCTTGGAAGCCTGATGGTGTGTGAAGTTAGTGAGCCAAATGGAGTTGTTCTCCCACAAGAACCACTCAGCTGATCCTTCTTCAATATGCCCTTCACCAACATGCAGTGTTTCCTTGATTGAATTAGCTCTCACACCAATATTTGCGTCTAGAGCCTTTGCATTGAGGGCTGTCTGAAAATGGCTGTGGCGCTGAAGTTACCTGTGAATGTGGAGTTGGTGGCATGTGAAACCCGCATGTGGAGCATTCGTTTGTGTGGGATGCTCACCAAGCTTCATTTCAGTCCTAGGCACTCAAAGGGCACTAAGCATAGAGTGTGAAAACTGAGTTTCCTTGAGAGCTTCTTGGAAGCCCGATGGTGTGTGAAGTTAGTGAGCCAAATGGAGTTGTTCTCCCACAAGAACCACTCGGCTGATCCTTCTTCAATATGCCCTTCAGCAACATGCAGTGTTTCCTTGATTGAATTAGCTCTCACACCAATATTTCTGTCTAGAGCCTTTGCATTGAGGGCTATCTGAAAACGGCTGTGGCACTGAAGTTGCCTGTGAATGTGGAGTTGGTGGCATGTGAAACCCGCATGTGGAGCATTGGTTTGTGTGGGATGCTCTATCAGGTTCATTCCTACATAATGCACTCAAAGGGCACTAAGCATAGAGTGTGAAAACTGAGTTTCCTTGAGAGCTGCTTGGAAGCCTGATGGTGTGTGAAGCTAGTCAGCCAAATGGAGTTGTTCTCCCACAAGAACCACTCGGCTGATCCTTCTTCAATATGCCCTTCACCAACATGCAGTGTTTCCTTGATTGAATTAGCTCTCACACCAATATTTGCGTCTAGAGCCTTTGCATTGAGGGCTATCTGAAAACGGCTTTGGCGCTGAAGTTGCCTGTGAATGTGGAGTTGGTGGCATGTGAAACCCGCATGTGGAGCATTCGTTTGTGTGGGATGCTCTATCAGGTTCATTCCTAGATAATGCACTCAAAGGGCACTAAGCATAGAGTGTGAAAACTGAGTTTCCTTGAGAGCTGCTTGGAAGCCTGATGGTGTGTGAAGCTAGTGAGCCAAATGGAGTTGTTCTCCCACAAGAACCACTCGGCTGATCCTTCCTCAATATGCCCTTCACCAACATGCAGTGTTTCCTTGACTGAATTAGCTCTCACACCAATATTTGGGCCTAGAGCCTTTGCATTAAGGGCTATCTGAAAATGGCTTTGGCGCTGAAGTTGCCTGTGAATGTGGAGTTGGTGGCATGTGAAACCCGCATGTGGAGCATTCGTTTGTGTGGGATGCTCTATCAGGTTCATTCCTAGATAATGCACTCAAAGGGCACTAAGCATAGAGTGTGAAAACTGAGTTTCCTTGAGAGCTGCTTGGAAGCCTGATGGTGTGTGAAGTTAGTGAGCCAAATGGAGTTGTTCTCCCACAAGAACCACTCGGCTGATCCTTCTTCAATATGCCCTTCAGCAACATGCAGTGTTTCCTTGATTGAATTAGCTCTGACACCAATATTTGCGTCTAGAGCCTTTGCATTGAGGGCTATCTGAAAACGCCTGTGGCGCTGAAGTTGTGTGAAAATGTGGAGTTGGTGGCATGTGAAACCCGCATGTGGAGCATTCTTTTGTGTGGGATGCTCCACCAGGTTCATTCCTAGATAATGCACTCAAAGGGCACTAAGCATAGAGTGTGAAAACTGAGTTTCCTTGAGAGCTGCTTGGAAGCCTGATGGTGTGTGAAGTTAGTGAGCCAAATGGAGTTGTTCTCCCACAAGAACCACTCGGCTGATCCTTCTTCAATATGCCCTTCAGCAACATGCAGTGTTTCCTTGATTAAATTAGCTCTCACACCAATATTTGCGCCTAGAGCCTTTGCATTGACGGCTATCTGAAAATGGCTTTGGCGCTGAAGTTGCCTGTGAGTGTGGAGCTGGTGGCATGTGAAACCCGCATGTGGAACATTCGTTTGTGTGGGATGCTCTACCAGGTTCATTCGTAGATAATGCACTCAAAGGGCATTAAGCCTAGAGTGTGAAAACTGAGTTTCCTTGAGAGCTGCTTGGAAGCCTGATGGTGTGTGAAGTTAGTGAGCCAAATGGAGTTGTTCTCCCACAAGAACCACTCGGCTGATCCTTCTTCAATATGCCCTTCACCAACATGCAGTGTTTCCTTGATTGAATTAGCTCTCACACCAATATTTGCGTCTAGAGCCTTTGCATTGAGGGCTATCTGAAAACGGCTGTGGCGCTGAAGTTGCCTGTGAATGTGGAGTTGGTGGCATGTGAAACCCGCATGTGGAGCATTCGTTTGTGTGGGATGCTCACCAAGCTTCATTTCAGTCCTAGGCACTCAAAGGGCACTAAGCATAGAGTGTGAAAACTGAGTTTCCTTGAGAGCTGCTTGGAAGCCTGATGGTGTGTGAAGTTAGTGAGCCAAATGGAGTTGTTCTCCCACAAGAACCACTCGGCTGATCCTTCTTCAATATGCCCTTCACCAACATGCAGTGTTTCCTTGATTGAATTAGCTATCACACCAATATTTGCGTCTAGAGCCTTTGCATTGAGGGCTATCTGAAAACGGCTGTGGCGCTGAAGTTGTGTGAAAATGTGGAGTTGGTGGCATGCGAAACCCGCATTGGAGCATTTTTTTGTGTGGGATGCTCTATCAGGTTCATTCCTAGATAATTCACTCAAAGGGCACTAAGCATAGAGTGTGAAAACTGAGTTTCCTTGAGAGCTGCTTGGAAGCCTGATGGTGTGTGAAGTTAGTGAGCCAAATGGAGTTGTTCTCCCACAAGAACCACTCGGCTGATTCTTCTTCAATATGCGCTTCACCAACATGCAGTGTTTCCTTGATTGAATTAACTCTCACACCAATATTTTCGTCTAGAGCCTTTGCATTGAGGGCTATCTGAAAATGGCTGTGGCGCTGAATTTGCCTGTGAATGTGGAGTTGGTGGCATGTGAAACCCGCATGTGGAGCATTCGTTTGTGTGGGATGCTCACCAAGATTCATTTCAGTCCTAGGCACTCAAAGGGCACTAAGCATAGAGTGTGAAAACTGAGTTTCCTTGAGAGCTGCTTGGAAGCCTGATGGTGTGTGAAGTTAGTGAGCCAAATGGAGTTGTTCTCCCACAAGAACCACTCGGCTGATTCTTCTTCAATATGCGCTTCACCAACATGCAGTGTTTCCTTGATTGAATTAGCTCTCACACCAATATTTGGCCCTGGAGCCTTTGCATTGAGTGCTATCTGAAAACAGCTTTGGCGCTGAAGTTGTCTGTGAATGTGGAGTTGGTGGCATGTGAAACCCGCCAGTGGAGCATTAGTTTGTGCGGGAAGCTCACCAAGCTTCATTTCAGTCGTAGGCACTCAAAGGGCATTAAGCCTAGAGTGTGAAAACTGAGTTTCCTTGAGAGCTGCTTGGAAGCCTGATGGTGTGTGAAGTTAGTGAGCCAAATGGAGTTGTTCTCCCACAAGAACCATTATGCTGATTCTTCTTCAATATGCGCTTCACCAACATGCAGTGTTTCCTTGATTGAATTAGCTCTCACACCAATATTTGCGCCTAGAGCCTTTGCATTGAGGGCTATCTGAAAATGGCTTTGGCGCTGAAGTTGTCTGTGAATGTGGAGTTGGTGGCATGTGAAACCCGCATGTGGAGCATTGGTTTGTGTGGGATGCTCTTCCAGGTTCATTTCTACATAACGCACTCAAAGGGCATTAAGCCTAGAGTGTGAAAACTGAGTTTCCTTGAGAGCTGCTTGAAAGCCTGATGGTGTGTGAAGTTAGTGAGCCAAATGGAGTTGTTCTCCCACAAGAACCACTCGGCTGATTCTTCTTCAATATGCGCTTCACCAACATGCAGTGTTTCCTTGATTGAATTAGCTCTCACACCAATATTTGCACCTAGAGCCTTTGCATTGAGGGCTATCTGAAAATGGCTTTGGCGCTGAAGTTGTGTGTGAATGTGGAGTTGGTGGCATGTGAAACCCGCATGTGGAGCATTGATTTGTGTGGGATGCTCTACCAGGTTCATTCCTACATAATGCACTCAAAGGGCATTAAGCCTAGAGTGTGAAAACTGAGTTTCCTTGAGAGCTGCTTGGAAGCCTGATGGTGTGTGAAGATAGTGAGCCAAATGGAGTTGTTCTCCCACAAGAACCACTCGGCTGATCCTTCTTCAATATGCGCTTCACCAACATGCAGTGTTTCCTTGATTGAATTAGCTCTGACACCAATATTTGCGTCTAGAGCCTTTGCATTGAGGGCTATCTGAAAACGGCTGTGCCGCTGAAGTTGTCTGTGAATGTGGAGTTGGTGGCCTGTGAAACCCGCATGTGGAGCATTCCTTTGTGTGGGATGCTCTACCAGGTTCATTCCTACATAATGCACTCAAAGGGCACTAAGCATAGAGTGTGAAAACTGAGTTTCCTTGAGAGCTGCTTGGAAGCCTGATGGTGTGTGAAGTTAGTGAGCCAAATGGAGTTGTTCTCCCACAAGAACCACTCAGCTGATTCTTCTTCAATATGCGCTTCACCAACATGCAGTGTTTCCTTGATTGAATTAGCTCTCACACCAATATTTGCGCCTAGAGCCTTTGCATTGAGGGGTATCTGACAATGGCTTTGGCGCTGAAGTTGTGTGTGAATGTGGAGTTGGTGGCATGTGAAACCCGCATGTGGAGCATTGGTTGGTGCGGGAAGCTCACCAAGCTTCATTTCAGTCGTAGGCACTCAAAGGGCATTAAGCCTAGAGTATGAAAACTGAGTTTCCTTGAGAGCTGCTTGGAAGCCTGATGGTGTGTGAAGTTAGTGAGCCAAATGGAGTTGTTCTATCACAAGAACCACGCTGCTGATTCTTCTTCAATATGCGCATCACCAACATGCAGTGTTTCCTTGATTGAATTAGCTCTCACACCAATATTTGGCCTAGAGCCTTTGCATTGAGTGCTATCTGAAAACGGCTTTGGCGCTGAAGTTGTCATTGAATGTGGAGTTGGTGGCATGTGAAACCCGCATGTGGTGCATTGGTTTGTGCGGGAAACTCACCAAGCTTCATTTCAGTCTTAGGCACTCAAAGGGCATTAAGCCTAGAGTGTGAAAACTGAGTTTCCTTGAGAGCTGCTTGGAAGCCTGATGGTGTGTGAAGTTAGTGAGCCAAATGGAGTTGTTGTCCCACAAGAACCACTCGGCTGATCCTTCTTCAATATGCGCTTCACCAACATGCAGTGTTTCCTTGATTGAATTAGCTCTCACACCAATATTTGCGCCTAGAGCCTTTGCATTGACGGCTATCTGAAAATGGCTTTGGCGCTGAAGTTGTCTGTCAATGTGGAGTTGGTGGCATGTGAAACCCGCATGTGGAGCATTGGTTTGTGTGGGATGCTCTACCAGGTTCATTCCTACATAATGCACTCAAAGGGCATTAAGCCTAGAGTGTGAAAACTGAGTTTCCTTGAGAGCTGCTTGGAAGCCTGATGGTGTGTGAAGTTAGTGAGCCAAATGGAGTTGTTCTCCCACAAGAACCACTCGGCTGATTCTTCTTCAATATGCGCTTCACCAACATGCAGTGTTTCCTTGATTGAATTAGCTCTCACACCAATATTTGCACCTAGAGCCTTTGCATTGAGGGCTATCTGAAAATGGCTTTGGCGCTGAAGTTGTCTGTCAATGTGGAGTTGGTGGCATGTGAAACCCGCATGTGGAGCATTGGTTTGTGTGGGATGCTCTATCAAGTTCAATCCTAGATAATGCACTCAAAGGGCATTAAGCCTAGAGTATGAAAACTGAGTTTCCTTGAGAGCTGCTTGGAAGCCTGATGGTGTGTGAAGTTAGTGAGCCAAATGGAGTTGTTCTCCCACAAGAACCACTCGGCTGATCCTTCTTCAATATGCCCTTCACCAACATGCAGTGTTTCCTTGATTGAATTAGCTCTCACACCAATATTTGCGTCTAGAGCCTTTGCATTGAGGGCTATCTGAAAATGGCTGTGGCGCTGAAGTTACCTGTGAATGTGGAGTTGGTGGCATGTGAAACCCGCATGTGGAGCATTCGTTTGTGTGGGATGCTCACCAAGCTTCATTTCAGTCCTAGGCACTCAAAGGGCACTAAGCATAGAGTGTGAAAACTGAGTTTCCTTGAGAGCTGCTTGGAAGCCTGATGGTGTGTGAAGTTAGTGAGCCAAATGGAGTTGTTCTCCCACAAGAACCACTCGGCTGATCCTTCTTCAATATGCCCTTCACCAACATGCAGTGTTTCCTTGATTGAATTAGCTATCACACCAATATTTGCGTCTAGAGCCTTTGCATTGAGGGCTATCTGAAAACGGCTGTGGCGCTGAAGTTGTGTGAAAATGTGGAGTTGGTGGCATGTGAAACCCGCATGTGGAGCATTTTTTTGTGTGGGATGCTCTATCAGGTTCATTCCTAGATAATTCACTCAAAGGGCACTAAGCATAGAGTGTGAAAACTGAGTTTCCTTGAGAGCTGCTTGGAAGCCTGATGGTGTGTGAAGTTAGTGAGCCAAATGGAGTTGTTCTCCCACAAGAACCACTCGGCTGATCCTTCTTCAATATGCCCTTCACCAACATGCAGTGTTTCCTTGATTGAATTAACTCTCACACCAATATTTTCGTCTAGAGCCTTTGCATTGAGGGCTATCTGAAAATGGCTGTGGCGCTGAATTTGCCTGTGAATGTGGAGTTGGTGGCATGTGAAACCCGCATGTGGAGCATTCGTTTGTGTGGGATGCTCACCAAGATTCATTTCAGTCCTAGGCACTCAAAGGGCACTAAGCATAGAGTGTGAAAACTGAGTTTCCTTGAGAGCTGCTTGGAAGCCTGATGGTGTGTGAAGTTAGTGAGCCAAATGGAGTTGTTCTCCCACAAGAACCACGCTGCTGATTCTTCTTCAATATGCGCATCACCAACATGCAGTGTTTCTTTGATTGAATTAGCTCTCACACCAATATTTGGCCCTGGAGCCTTTGCATTGAGTGCTATCTGAAAACAGCTTTGGCGCTGAAGTTGTCTGTGAATGTGGAGTTGGTGGCATGTGAAACCCGCCAGTGGAGCATTAGTTTGAGCGGGCAGCTCACCAAGCTTCATTTCAGTCGTAGGCACTCAAAGGGCATTAAGCCTAGAGTGTGAAAACTGAGTTTCCTTGAGAGCTGCTTGGAAGCCTGATGGTGTGTGAAGATAGTGAGCCAAATGGAGTTGTTCTCCCACAAGAACCACTCGGCTGATCCTTCTTCAATATGCGCTTCACCAACATGCAGTGTTTCCTTGATTGAATTAGCTCTCACACCAATATTTGCGCCTAGAGCCTTTGCATTGAGGGCTATCTGAAAATGGCTTTGGCGCTGAAGTTGTCTGTGAATGTGGAGTTGGTGGCATGTGAAACCCGCATGTGGAGCATTGGTTTGTGTGGGATGCTCTACCAGGTTCATTCCTACATAATGCACTCAAAGGGCATTAAGCCTAGAGTGTGAAAACTGAGTTTCCTTGAGAGCTGCTTGGAAGCCTGATGGTGTGTGAAGATAGTGAGCCAAATGGAGTTGTTCTCCCACAAGAACCACTCGGCTGATCCTTCTTCAATATGCGCTTCACCAACATGCAATGTTTCCTTGATTGAATTAGCTCTGACACCAATATTTGCGTCTAGAGCCTTTGCATTGAGGGCTATCTGAAAACGGCTGTGCCGCTGAAGTTGTCTGTGAATGTGGAGTTGGTGGCCTGTGAAACCCGCATGTGGAGCATTCCTTTGTGTGGGATGCTCTACCAGGTTCATTCCTACATAATGCACTCAAAGGGCACTAAGCATAGAGTGTGAAAACTGAGTTTCCTTGAGAGCTTCTTGGAAGCCTGATGGTGTGTGAAGTTAGTGAGCCAAATGGAGTTGTTCTCCCACAAGAACCACTCAGCTGATTCTTCTTCAATATGCGCTTCACCAACATGCAGTGTTTCCTTGATTGAATTAGCTCTCACACCAATATTTGCGCCTAGAGCCTTTGCATTGAGGGCTATCTGACAATGGCTTTGGCGCTGAAGTTGTGTGTGAATGTGGAGTTGGTGGCATGTGAAACCCGCATGTGGAGCATTGGTTGGTGCGGGAAGCTCACCAAGCTTCATTTCAGTCGTAGGCACTCAAAGGGCATTAAGCCTAGAGTATGAAAACTGAGTTTCCTTGAGAGCTGCTTGGAAGCCTGATGGTGTGTGAAGTTAGTGAGCCAAATGGAGTTGTTCTATCACAAGAACCACTCGGCTGATTCTTCTTCAATATGCGCATCACCAACATGCAGTGTTTCCTTGATTGAATTAGCTCTCACACCAATATTTGGCCTAGAGCCTTTGCATTGAGTGCTATCTGAAAACGGCTTTGGCGCTGAAGTTGTCATTGAATGTGGAGTTGGTGGCATGTGAAACCCGCCAGTGGTGCATTGGTTTGTGCGGGAAACTCACCAAGCTTCATTTCAGTCTTAGGCACTCAAAGGGCATTAAGCCTAGAGTGTGAAAACTGAGTTTCCTTGAGAGCTGCTTGGAAGCCTGATGGTGTGTGAAGTTAGTGAGCCAAATGGAGTTGTTGTCCCACAAGAACCACTCGGCTGATTCTTCTTTAATATGCGCTTCACCAACATGCAGTGTTTCCTTGATTGAATTAGCTCTCACACCAATATTTGCGCCTAGAGCCTTTGCATTGACGGCTATCTGAAAATGGCTTTGGCGCTGAAGTTGTCTGTCAATGTGGAGTTGGTGGCATGTGAAACCCGCATGTGGAGCATTGGTTTGTGTGGGATGCTCTACCAGGTTCATTCCTACATAATGCACTCAAAGGGCATTAAGCATAGAGTGTGAAAACTGAGTTTCCTTGAGAGCTGCTTGGAAGCCTGATGGTGTGTGAAGTTAGTGAGCCAAATGGAGTTGTTCTCCCACAAGAACCACTCGGCTGATTCTTCTTCAATATGCGCTTCACCAACATGCAGTGTTTCCTTGATTGAATTAGCTCTCACACAATATTTGCACCTAGAGCCTTTGCATTGAGGGCTATCTGAAAATGGCTTTGGCGCTGAAGTTGTCTGTGAATGTGGAGTTGGTGGCATGTGAAACCCGCATGTGGAGCATTCGTTTGTGTGGGATGCTCTATCAAGTTCAATCCTAGATAATGCACTCAAAGGGCATTAAGCCTAGAGTATGAAAACTGAGTTTCCTTGAGAGCTGCTTGGAAGCCTGATGGTGTGTGAAGTTAGTGAGCCAAATGGAGTTGTTCTCCCACAAGAACCACTCGCCTGATTCTTCTTCAATATGCCCTTCACCAACATGCAGTGTTTCCTTGATTGAATTAGCTCTCACACCAATATTTTCGCCTAGAGCCTTTGCATTGAGGGCTATCTGAAAACGGCTGTGGCGCTGAAGTTGCCTGTGAATGTGGAGTTGGTGGCATGTGAAACCCGCATGTGGAGCATTGGTTTGTGTGGGATGCTCTACCAGGTTCATTCCTAGATAATGCACTCAAAGGGCACTAAGCATAGAGTGTGAAAACTGAGTTTCCTTGAGAGCTGCTTGGAAGCCTGATGGTGTGTGAAGTTAGTGAGCCAAATGGAGTTGTTCTCCCACAAGAACCACTCGGCTGATCCTTCTTCAATATGCCCTTCACCAACATGCAGTGTTTCCTTGATTGAATTAGCTCTCACACAATATTTGCGCCTAGAGCCTTTGCATTGAGGGCTATCTGAAAACGGCTGTGGCGCTGAAGTTGTGTGAAAATGTGGAGTTGGTGGCATGTGAAACCCGCATGTGGAGCATTGGTTGGTGCGGGAAGCTCACCAAGCTTCATTTCAGTCGTAGGCACTCAAAGGGCATTAAGCCTAGAGTATGAAAACTGAGTTTCCTTGAGAGCTGCTTGGAAGCCTGATGGTGTGTGAAGTTAGTGAGCCAAATGGAGTTGTTCTATCACAAGAACCATCTGCTGATTCTTCTTCAATATGCGCATCACCAACATGCAGTGTTTCCTTGATTGAATTAACTCTCACACCAATATTTTCGTCTAGAGCCTTTGCATTGAGGGCTATCTGAAAATGGCTGTGGCGCTGAATTTGCCTGTGAATGTGGAGTTGGTGGCATGTGAAACCCGCATGTGGAGCATTCGTTTGTGTGGGATGCTCTATCAGGTTCATTCCTAGATAATGCACTCAAAGGGCATTAAGCCTAGAGTGTGAAAGCTGAGTTTCCTTGAGAGCTGCTTGGAAGCCTGATGGTGTGTGAAGTTAGTGAGCCAAATGGAGTTGTTCTCCCACAAGAACCACGCTGCTGATTCTTCTTCAATATGCGCATCACCAACATGCAGTGTTTCTTTGAATTACCTCTCACACCAATACTTAGCCCTGGATCCTTTGCATTGAGTGCTATCTGAAAATGGCTTTGGCGCTGAAGTTGTCTGTGAATGTGGAGTTGGTGGCATGTGAAACCCGCCAGTGGAGCATTAGTTTGTGCGGGAAGCTCACCAAGCTTCATTTCAGTCTTAGGCACCCAAAGGGCATTAAGCCTAGAGTGTGAAAACTGAGTCTCCTTGAGAGCTGCTTGGAAGCCTGATGGTGTGTGAAGTTAGTGAGTCAAATGGAGTTGTTCTCCACAAGAACCATTATGCTGATTCTTCTTCAATATGCGCTTCACCAACATGCAGTGTTTCCTTGATTGAATTAGCTCTCACACCAATATTTGCGTCTAGAGCCTTTGCATTGAGGGCTATCTGAAAATTGCTTTGGCGCTGAAGTTGTCTGTGAATGTGGAGTTGGTGGCATGTGAAACCCGCATGTGGAGCATTGGTTTGTGTGGGATGCTCTACCAGGTTCATTTCTACATAACGCACTCAAAGGGCATTAAGCCTAGAGTGTGAAAACTGAGTTTCCT
Organism: Ochotona princeps; assembly: GCF_030435755.1. Taxonomy (NCBI): domain Eukaryota; kingdom Metazoa; phylum Chordata; class Mammalia; order Lagomorpha; family Ochotonidae; genus Ochotona; species Ochotona princeps. The sequence continues at coordinate 14,397 of NW_026701005.1, forward strand.
TGAGAGCTGCTTGGAAGCCTGATGGTGTGTGAAGTTAGTGAGCCAAATGGAGTTGTTCTCCCACAAGAACCACTCGGCTGATTCTGCTTCAATATGCGCTTCACCCACATGCAGTGTTTCCCTTGATTGAATTAGCTCTCACACCAATATTTGCGTCTAGAGCCTTTGCATTGAGGGCTATCTGAAAATGGCTTTGGCGCTGAAGTTGTCTGTGAATGTGGAGTTGGTGGCATGTGAAACCCGCATGTGGAGCATTGGTTTGTGTGGGATGCTCTACCAGGTTCATTTCTAGATAATGCACTCAAAGGGCATTAAGCCTAGAGTGTGAAAACTGAGTTTCCTTGAGAGCTGCTTGGAAGCCTGATGGTGTGTGAAGTTAGTGAGCCAAATGGAGTTGTTCTCCCACAAGAACCACTCGGCTGATCCTTCTTCAATATGCCCTTCACCAACATGCAGTGTTTCCTTGATTGAATTAGCTCTCACACCAATATTTGCGCCTAGAGCCTTTGCATTGAGGGCTATCTGAAAACGGCTGTGGCGCTGAAGTTGTGTGAAAATGTGGAGTTGGTGGCATGTGAAACCCGCATGTGGAGCATTTTTTTGTGTGGGATGCTCTATCAGGTTCATTCCTAGATAATTCACTCAAAGGGCACTAAGCATAGAGTGTGAAAACTGAGTTTCCTTGAGAGCTGCTTGGAAGCCTGATGGTGTGTGAAGTTAGTGAGCCAAATGGAGTTGTTCTCCCACAAGAACCACTCAGCTGATCCTTCTTCAATATGCGCTTCACCAACATGCAGTGTTTCCTTGATTGAATTAGCTCTCACACCAATATTTGCGTCTAGAGCCTTTGCATTGAGGGCTATCTGAAAAAACCTCTTTGGCGCTGAAGTTGTCTTTGAATGTGGAGTTGGTGGCATGTGAAACCCGCATGTGGAGCATTCCTTTGTGTGGGATGCTCTACGAGGTTCATTCCTACATAATGCACTCAAGGGCACTAAGCATAGAGTGTGAAAACTGAGTTTCCTTGAGAGCTTCTTGGAAGCCTGATGGTGTGTGAAGTTAGTGAGCCAAATGGAGTTGTTCTCCCACAAGAACCACTCAGCTGATTCTTCCTCAATATGCGCTTCACCAACATGCAGTGTTTCCTTGATTGAATTAGCTCTCACACCAATATTTGCGCCTAGAGCCTTTGCATTGAGGGCTATCTGACAATGGCTTTGGCGCTGAAGTTGTGTGTGAATGTGGAGTTGGTGGCATGTGAAACCCGCATGTGGAGCATTGGTTGGTGCGGGAAGCTCACCAAGCTTCATTTCAGTCGTAGGCACTCAAAGGGCATTAAGCCTAGAGTATGAAAACTGAGTTTCCTTGAGAGCTGTTGAAGCCTGATGGCTGTGTGAAGTTAGTGAGCCAAATGGAGTTGTTCTATCACAAGAACCACGCTGCTGATTCTTCTTCAATATGCGCATCACCAACATGCAGTGTTTCCTTGATTGAATTACCTCTCACACCAATATTTTCGTCTAGAGCCTTTGCATTGAGGGCTATCTGAAAATGGCTGTGGCGCTGAATTTGCCTGTGAATGTGGAGTTTGTGGCATGTGAAACCCGCATGTGGAGCATTCGTTTGTGTGGGATGCTCTATCAGGTTCATTCCTACATAATGCACTCAAAGGGCACTAAGCATAGAGTGTGAAAACTGAGTTTCCTTGAGAGCTGCTTGGAAGCCTGATGGTGTGTGAAGTTAGTGAGCCAAATGGAGTTGTTCTCCCACAAGAACCTCGCTGCTGATTCTTCTTCAATATGCGCATCACCAACATGCAGTGTTTCTTTGATTGAATTAGCTCTCACACCAATATTTGGCCCTGGAGCCTTTGCATTGAGTGCTATCTGAAAATGGCTTTGGCGCTGAAGTTGTCTGTGAATGTGGAGTTGGTGCATGTGAAACCCGCCAGTGGAGCATTAGTTTGTGCGGGAAGCTCACCAAGCGTCATTTCAGTCTTAGGCACTCAAAGGGCATTAAGCCTAGAGTGTGAAAACTGAGTCTCCTTGAGAGCTGCTTGGAAGCCTGATGGTGTGTGAAGTTAGTGAGTCAAATGGAGTTGTTCTCCCACAAGAACCATTATGCTGATTCTTCTTCAATATGCGCTTCACCAACATGCAGTGTTTCCTTGATTGAATTAGCTCTCACACCAATATTTGCGCCTAGAGCCTTTGCATTGAGGGCTATCTGAAAATGGCTTGGCGCTGAAGTTGTCTGTGAATGTGGAGTTGGTGGCATGTGAAACCCGCATGTGGAGCATTGGTTTGTGTGGGATGCTCTACCAGGTTCATTCCTACATAATGCACTCAAAGGGCATTAAGCCTAGAGTGTGAAAACTGAGTTTCCTTGAGAGCTGCTTGGAAGCCTGATGGTGTGTGAAGTTAGTGAGCCAAATGGAGTTGTTTGTCCCACAAGAACCACTCGGCTGATTCTGCTTCAATATGCGCTTCACCCACATGCAGTGTTTCCTTGATTGAATTAGCTCTCACACCAATATTTGCACCTAGAGCCTTTGCATTGAGGGCTATCTGAAAATGGCTTTGGCGCTGAAGTTGTCTGTGAATGTGGAGTTGGTGGCATGTGAAACCCGCCTGTGGAGCATTGGTTTGTGTGGGATGCTCTACCAGGTTCATTTCTAGATAATGCACTCAAAGGGCATTAAGCCTAGAGTGTGAAAACTGAGTTTCCTTGAGAGCTGCTTGGAAGCCTGATGGTGTGTGAAGTTAGTGAGCCAAATGGAGTTGTTGTCCCACAAGAACCACTCGGCTGATTCTTCTTCAATATGCGCTTCACCAACAAGCAGTGTTTCCTTGATTGAATTAGCTCTCACACCAATATTTTCGCCTAGAGCCTTTGCATTGAGGGCTATCTGAAAACGGCTGTGGCGCTGAATTTGCCTGTGAATGTGGAGTTGGTGGCATGTGAAACCCGCATGTGGAGCATTGGTTTGTGTGGGATGCTCTACCAGGTTCATTCCTAGATAATGCACTCAAAGGGCACTAAGCATAGAGTGTGAAAACTGAGTTTCCTTGAGAGCTGCTTGGAAGCCTGATGGTGTGTGAAGTTAGTGAGCCAAATGGAGTTGTTCTCCCACAAGAACACTCGGCTGATCCTTCTTCAATATGCCCTTCACCAACATGCAGTGTTTCCTTGATTGAATTAGCTCTCACACCAATATTTGCGCCTAGAGCCTTTGCATTGAGGGCTATCTGAAAACGGCTGTGGCGCTGAAGTCTGTGTGAAAATGTGGAGTTGGTGGCATGTGAAACCCGCATGTGGAGCATTGGTTTGTGTGGGATGCTCTATCAGGTTCATTCCTAGATAATTCACTCAAGGGCACTAAGCATAGAGTGTGAAAACTGAGTTTCCTTGAGAGCTGCTTGGAAGCCTGATGGTGTGTGAAGTTAGTGAGCCAAATGGAGTTGTTCTCCCACAAGAACAACTCGGCTGATTCTTCCTCAATATGCCCTTCACCAACATGCAGTGTTTCCTTGATTGAATTAACTCTCATACCAATATTTTCGTCTAGAGCCTTTGCATGGAGGGCTATCTGAAATGGCTGTGGCGCTGAATTTGCCTGTGAATGTGGAGTTGGTGGCATGTGAAACCCGCATGTGGAGCATTGGTTGTGTGGGATGCTCTATCAGGTTCATTCCTAGATAATGCACTCAAAGGGCACTAAGCATAGAGTGTGAAAACTGAGTTTCCTTGAGAGCTGCTTGGAAGCCTGATGGTGTGTGACAGTTAGTGAGCCAAATGGAGTTGTTCTCCCACAAGAACCACGCTGCTGATTTCTCTTCAATATGCGCATCACCAACATGCAGTGTTTCTTTGATTGAATTAGCTCTCCACACAATATTTGGCCCTGGAGCCTTTGCATTGAGGTGCATATCTGAAAACGGCTTTGGCGCTGAAGTTGTCTGTGAATGTGGAGTTGGTGGCATGTGAAACCCGCATGTGGAGCATTAGTTTTGTGCGGGAAGCTCACCAAGCGTCATTTCAGTCTTAGGCACTCAAAGGGCATTAGAGCCTAGAGTGTGAAAACTGAGTCTCCTTGAGAGCTGCTTGGAAGCCTGATGGTGTGTGAAGTTAGTGAGTCAAAATGGAGTTGTTCTCCCACAAGAAACATTATGCTGATTCCTTCATCAATATGCGCTCCACATGCAGTGTTCGCTTATTGAATTAGCTCTCACACCAAATTCTTGCGCACTAGAGCTCGTTATGCATTGAGGGCTATCTGAAAATGGCTTTGGCGCTGAGATGTGTAGTCTGTGATGTGGAGTTTGGTGGCATTGTGAACAACCCGCAATGTGAAGCTTTGGTTTCGTGTGGGGATGCTCTACCAAGGTCATCTTCTACAGAAACGCACTCAAAAGGCATTAAGACTAGAGTGTGAACTGAGTTTCCTTGAGAGCTGCTCTGAAGCCTGATGGTGTGTGAAGTTATGTGAGCCAAATGGAGTTGTTCTCCCACAAGACCAATCGTCTGATTCTCACCCACATGCAGTGTTTCCTTGATTGAATTAGCTCTCACACCAATATTTGCGTCTAGAGCCTTTGCATTGAGGGCTATCTGAAAATGGCTTTGGCGCTGAAGTTGTCTGTGAATGTGGAGTTGGTGGCATGTGAAACCCGCATGTGGAGCATTGGTTTGTGTGGGATGCTCTACCAGGTTCATTTCTAGATAATGCACTCAAAGGGCATTAAGCCTAGAGTGTGAAAACTGAGTTTCCTTGAGAGCTGCTTGGAAGCCTGATGGTGTGTGAAGTTAGTGAGCCAAATGGAGTTGTTCTCCCACAAGAACCACTCGGCTGATTCTTCTTCAATATGCGCTTCACCAACATGCAGTGTTTCCTTGATTGAATTAGCTCTCACACCAATATTTTCATCTAGAGCCTTTGCATTGAGGTCTATCTGAAAATGGCTTCGGCGCTGAAGTTGTCTGTGAATGTGGAGTTGGTGGCATGTGAAACCCGCATGTGGAGCATTGGTTTGTGTGGGATGCTCTACCAGGTTCATTCCTACATAATGCACTCAAAGGGCATTAAGCCTAGAGTGTGAAAGCTGAGTTTCCTTGAGAGCTGCTTGGAAGCCTGATGGTGTGTGAAGTTAGTGAGCCAAATGGAGTTGTTCTCCCACAAGAACCACTCAGCTGATCCTTCTTCAATATGCGCTTCACCAACATGCAGTGTTTCCTTGATTGAATTAGCTCTCACACCAATATTTGCGTCTAGAGCCTTTGCATTGAGGGCTATCTGAAAAAACCTCTTTGGCGCTGAAGTTGTCTTTGAATGTGGAGTTGGTGGCATGTGAAACCCGCATGTGGAGCATTCCTTTGTGTGGGATGCTCTACGAGGTTCATTCCTACATAATGCACTCAAAGGGCACTAAGCATAGAGTGTGAAAACTGAGTTTCCTTGAGAGCTTCTTGGAAGCCTGATGGTGTGTGAAGTTAGTGAGCCAAATGGAGTTGTTCTCCCACAAGAACCACTCAGCTGATTCTTCCTCAATATGCGCTTCACCAACATGCAGTGTTTCCTTGATTGAATTAGCTCTCACACCAATATTTGCGCCTAGAGCCTTTGCATTGAGGGCTATCTGACAATGGCTTTGGCGCTGAAGTTGTGTGTGAATGTGGAGTTGGTGGCATGTGAAACCCGCATGTGGAGCATTGGTTGGTGCGGGAAGCTCACCAAGCTTCATTTCAGTCGTAGGCACTCAAAGGGCATTAAGCCTAGAGTATGAAAACTGAGTTTCCTTGAGAGCTGCTTGGAAGCCTGATGGTGTGTGAAGTTAGTGAGCCAAATGGAGTTGTTCTATCACAAGAACCACGCTGCTGATTCTTCTTCAATATGCGCATCACCAACATGCAGTGTTTCCTTGATTGAATTACCTCTCACACCAATATTTTCGTCTAGAGCCTTTGCATTGAGGGCTATCTGAAAATGGCTGTGGCGCTGAATTTGCCTGTGAATGTGGAGTTGGTGGCATGTGAAACCCGCATGTGGAGCATTCGTTTGTGTGGGATGCTCTATCAGGTTCATTCCTAGATAATGCACTCAAAGGGCACTAAGCATAGAGTGTGAAAACTGAGTTTCCTTGAGAGCTGCTTGGAAGCCTGATGGTGTGTGAAGTTAGTGAGCCAAATAGAGTTGTTCTCCCACAAGAACCACGCTGCTGATTCTTCTTCAATATGCGCATCACCAACATGCAGTGTTTCTTTGATTGAATTAGCTCTCACACCAATATTTGGCCCTGGAGCCTTTGCATTGAGTGCTATCTGAAAATGGCTTTGGCGCTGAAGTTGTCTGTGAATGTGGAGTTGGTGGCATGTGAAACCCGCCAGTGGAGCATTAGTTTGTGCGGGAAGCTCACCAAGCGTCATTTCAGTCTTAGGCACTCAAAGGGCATTAAGCCTAGAGTGTGAAAACTGAGTCTCCTTGAGAGCTGCTTGGAAGCCTGATGGTGTGTGAAGTTAGTGAGTCAAATGGAGTTGTTCTCCCACAAGAACCATTATGCTGATTCTTCTTCAATATGCGCTTCACCAACATGCAGTGTTTCCTTGATTGAATTAGCTCTCACACCAATATTTGCGCCTAGAGCCTTTGCATTGAGGGCTATCTGAAAATGGCTTTGGCGCTGAAGTTGTCTGTGAATGTGGAGTTGGTGGCATGTGAAACCCGCATGTGGAGCATTGGTTTGTGTGGGATGCTCTACCAGGTTCATTTCTACATAACGCACTCAAAGGGCATTAAGCCTAGAGTGTGAAAACTGAGTTTCCTTGAGAGCTGCTTGGAAGCCTGATGGTGTGTGAAGTTAGTGAGCCAAATGGAGTTGTTCTCCCACAAGAACCACTCGGCTGATTCTGCTTCAATATGCGCTTCACCCACATGCAGTGTTTCCTTGATTGAATTAGCTCTCACACCAATATTTGCACCTAGAGCCTTTGCATTGAGGGCTATCTGAAAATGGCTTTGGCGCTGAAGTTGTCTGTGAATGTGGAGTTGGTGGCATGTGAAACCCGCCTGTGGAGCATTGGTTTGTGTGGGATGCTCTACCAGGTTCATTTCTAGATAATGCACTCAAAGGGCATTAAGCCTAGAGTGTGAAAACTGAGTTTCCTTGAGAGCTGCTTGGAAGCCTGATGGTGTGTGAAGTTAGTGAGCCAAATGGAGTTGTTGTCCCACAAGAACCACTCGGCTGATTCTTCTTCAATATGCGCTTCACCAACATGCAGTGTTTCCTTGATTGAATTAGCTCTCACACCAATATTTGCACCTAGAGCCTTTGCATTGAGGGCTATCTGAAAATGGCTTCGGCGCTGAAGTTGTCTGTGAATGTGGAGTTGGTGGCATGTGAAACCCGCATGTGGAGCATTGGTTTGTGTGGGATGCTCTACCAGGTTCATTCCTACATAATGCACTCAAAGGGCATTAAGCATAGAGTGTGAAAGCTGAGTTTCCTTGAGAGCTGCTTGGAAGCCTGATGGTGTGTGAAGCTAGTCAGCCAAATGGAGTTGTTCTCCCACAAGAACCACTCGGCTGATCCTTCTTCAATATGCCCTTCACCAACATGCAGTGTTTCCTTGATTGAATTAGCTCTCACACCAATATTTGCGTCTAGAGCCTTTGCATTGAGGGCTATCTGAAAACCTCTTTGGCGCTGAATTTGCCTGTGAATGTGGAGTTGGTGGCATGTGAAACCCGCATGTGGAGCATTCCTTTGTGTGGGATGCTCTACCAGGTTCATTCCTACATAATGCACTCAAAGGGCACTAAGCATAGAGTGTGAAAACTGAGTTTCCTTGAGAGCTGCTTGGAAGCCTGATGGTGTGTGAAGTTAGTGAGCCAAATGGAGTTGTTCTATCACAAGAACCACGCTGCTGATTCTTCTTCAATATGCGCATCACCAACATGCAGTGTTTCCTTGATTGAATTAGCTCTCACACCAATATTTGCGTCTAGAGCCTTTGCATTGAGGGCTATCTGAAAATGGCTTTGGCGCTGAAGTTGTCTGTGAATGTGGAGTTGGTGGCATGTGAAACCCGCATGTGGAGCATTGGTTTGTGTGGGATGCTCTACCAGGTTCATTTCTACATAACGCTCTCAAAGGGCATTAAGCCTAGAGTGTGAAAACTGAGTTTCCTTGAGAGCTGCTTGGAAGCCTGATGGTGTGTGAAGTTAGTGAGCCAAATGGAGTTGTTCTCCCACAAGAACCACTCGGCTGATTCTGCTTCAATATGCGCTTCACCCACATGCAGTGTTTCCTTGATTGAATTAGCTCTCACACCAATATTTGCACCTAGAGCCTTTGCATTGAGGGCTATCTGAAAATGGCTTTGGCGCTGAAGTTGTCTGTGAATGTGGAGTTGGTGGCATGTGAAACCCGCATGTGGAGCATTGGTTTGTGTGGGATGCTCTACCAGGTTCATTTCTAGATAATGCACTCAAAGGGCATTAAGCCTAGAGTGTGAAAACTGAGTTTCCTTGAGAGCTGCTTGGAAGCCTGATGGTGTGTGAAGTTAGTGAGCCAAATGGAGTTGTTGTCCCACAAGAACCACTCGGCTGATTCTTCTTCAATATGCGCTTCACCAACATGCAGTGTTTCCTTGATTGAATTAGCTCTCACACCAATATTTTCATCTAGAGCCTTTGCATTGAGGTCTATCTGAAAATGGCTTCGGCGCTGAAGTTGTCTGTGAATGTGGAGTTGGTGGCATGTGAAACCCGCATGTGGAGCATTGGTTTGTGTGGGATGCTCTACCAGGTTCATTCCTACATAATGCACTCAAAGGGCATTAAGCCTAGAGTGTGAAAGCTGAGTTTCCTTGAGAGCTGCTTGGAAGCCTGATGGTGTGTGAAGTTAGTGAGCCAAATGGAGTTGTTCTCCCACAAGAACCACTCAGCTGATCCTTCTTCAATATGCGCTTCACCAACATGCAGTGTTTCCTTGATTGAATTAGCTCTCACACCAATATTTGCGTCTAGAGCCTTTGCATTGAGGGCTATCTGAAAAAACCTCTTTGGCGCTGAAGTTGTCTTTGAATGTGGAGTTGGTGGCATGTGAAACCCGCATGTGGAGCATTCCTTTGTGTGGGATGCTCTACGAGGTTCATTCCTACATAATGCACTCAAAGGGCACTAAGCATAGAGTGTGAAAACTGAGTTTCCTTGAGAGCTGCTTGGAAGCCTGATGGTGTGTGAAGTTAGTGAGCCAAATGGAGTTGTTCTCCCACAAGAACCACTCAGCTGATTCTTCCTCAATATGCGCTTCACCAACATGCAGTGTTTCCTTGATTGAATTAGCTCTCACACCAATATTTGCGCCTAGAGCCTTTGCATTGAGGGCTATCTGACAATGGCTTTGGCGCTGAAGTTGTGTGTGAATGTGGAGTTGGTGGCATGTGAAACCCGCATGTGGAGCATTGGTTGGTGCGGGAAGCTCACCAAGCTTCATTTCAGTCGTAGGCACTCAAAGGGCATTAAGCCTAGAGTATGAAAACTGAGTTTCCTTGAGAGCTGCTTGGAAGCCTGATGGTGTGTGAAGTTAGTGAGCCAAATGGAGTTGTTCTATCACAAGAACCACTCGGCTGATTCTTCTTCAATATGCGCATCACCAACATGCAGTGTTTCCTTGATTGAATTAGCTCTCACACCAATATTTGGCCTAGAGCCTTTGCATTGAGTGCTATCTGAAAACGGCTTTGGCGCTGAAGTTGTCTGTGAATGTGGAGTTGGTGGCATGTGAAACCCGCATGTGGAGCATTAGTTTGTGTGGGATGCTCTACCAGGTTCATTTCTAGATAATGCACTCAAAGGGCATTAAGCCTAGAGTGTGAAAACTGAGTTTCCTTGAGAGCTGCTTGGAAGCCTGATGGTGTGTGAAGTTAGTGAGCCAAATGGAGTTGATGTCCCACAAGAACCACTCGGCTGATTCTTCTTTAATACGCGCTTCACCAACATGCAGTGTTTCCTTGATTGAATTAGCTCTCACACCAATATTTGCGCCTAGAGCCTTTGCATTGACGGCTATCTGAAAATGGCTTTGGCGCTGAAGTTGTCTGTCAATGTGGAGTTGGTGGCATGTGAAACCCGCATGTGGAGCATTGGTTTGTGTGGGATGCTCTACCAGGTTCATTCCTACATAATGCACTCAAAGGGCATTAAGCCTAGAGTGTGAAAACTGAGTTTCCTTGAGAGCTGCTTGGAAGCCTGATGGTGTGTGAAGTTAGTGAGCCAAATGGAGTTGTTCTCCCACAAGAACCACTCGGCTGATTCTTCTTCAATATGCGCTTCACCAACATGCAGTGTTTCCTTGATTGAATTAGCTCTCACACCAATATTTGCGTCTAGAGCCTTTGCATTGAGGGCTATCTGAAAACGGCTTTGGCGCTGAAGTTGTCTGTGAATGTGGAGTTGGTGGCATGTGAAACCCGCATGTGGAGCATTAGTTTGTGTGGGATGCTCTATCAAGTTCAATCCTAGATAATGCACTCAAAGGGCATTAAGCCTAGAGTGTGAAAACTGAGTTTCCTTGAGAGCTGCTTGGAAGCCTGATGGTGTGTGAAGTTAGTGAGCCAAATGGAGTTGTTCTCCCACAAGAACCACTCGCCTGATTCTTCTTCAATATGCGCTTCACCAACATGCAGTGTTTCCTTGATTGAATTAGCTCTCACACCAATATTTTCGCCTAGAGCCTTTGCATTGAGGGCTATCTGAAAATGGCTTCGGCGCTGAAGTTGCCTGTGAATGTGGAGTTGGTGGCATGTGAAACCCGCATGTGGAGCATTGGTTTGTGTGGGATGCTCTACCAGGTTCATTCCTACATAATGCACTCAAAGGGCACTAAGCATAGAGTGTGAAAACTGAGTTTCCTTGAGAGCTGCTTGGAAACCTGATGGTGTGTGAAGTTAGTGAGCCAAATGGAGTTGTTCTCCCACAAGAACCACTCGGCTGATCCTTCTTCAATATGCGCTTCACCAACATGCAGTGTTTCCTTGATTGAATTAGCTCTCACACCAATATTTGCGCCTAGAGCCTTTGTATTGAGGGCTATCTGAATATGGCTTTGGCGCTGAAGTTGCCTGTGAATGTGGAGTTGGTGGCATGTGAAACCCGCATGTGGAGCATTCGTTTGTGTGGGATGCTCTACCAGGTTCATTCCTAGATAATGCAGTGAAAGGGCACTAAGCATAGAGTGTGAAAAGTGAGTTTCCTTGAGAGCTTCTTGGTAGCCTGATGGTGTGTGAAGTTAGTGAGCCAAATGGAGTTGTTCTCCCACAAGAACCACTCCGCTGATCCTTCTTCAATATGCCCTTCACCAACATGCAGTGTTTCCTTGATTGAATTAGCTCTCACACCAATATTTCGGCCTAGAGCCTTTGCATTGAGGGCTATCTGAATATGGCTTTGGCGCTGAAGTTGCCTGTGAATGTGGAGTTGGTGGCATGTGAAACCCGCATGTGGAGCATTAGTTTGTGTGGGATGCTCTACCAGGTTCATTCCTAGATAATGCAGTGAAAGGGCACTAAGCATAGAGTGTGAAAACTGAGTTTCCTTGAGAGCTTCTTTGAAGCCTGATGGTGTGTGAAGTTAGTGAGCCAAATGGAGTTGTTCTATCACAAGAACCACGCTGCTGATTCTTCTTCAATATGCGCATCACCAACATGCAGTGTTTCCTTGATTGAATTAGCTCTCACACCAATATTTGGCCTAGAGCCTTTGCATTGAGTGCTATCTGAAAATGGCTTTGGCGCTGAAGTTGTCTGTGAATGTGGAGTTGGTGGCATGTGAAACCCGCCTGTGGAGCATTGGTTTGTGCGGGAAACTCACCAAGCTTCATTTCAGTCTTAGGCACTCAAAGGGCATTAAGCCTAGAGTGTGAAAACTGAGTTTCCTTGAGAGCTGCTTGGAAGCCTGATGGTGTGTGAAGTTAGTGAGCCAAATGGAGTTGTTGTCCCACAAGAACCACTCGGCTGATTCTTCTTTAATATGCGCTTCACCAACATGCAGTGTTTCCTTGATTGAATTAGCTCTCACACCAATATTTGCGCCTAGAGCCTTTGCATTGACGGCTATCTGAAAATGGTTTTGGCGCTGAAGTTGTCTGTCAATGTGGAGTTGGTGGCATGTGAAACCCGCATGTGGAGCATTGGTTTGTGTGGGATGCTCTACCAGGTTCATTCCTACATAATGCACTCAAAGGGCATTAAGCCTAGAGTGTGAAAACTGAGTTTCCTTGAGAGCTGCTTGGAAGCCTGATGGTGTGTGAAGTTAGTGAGCCAAATGGAGTTGTTGTCCCACAAGAACCACTCGGCTGATTCTTCTTCAATATGCGCTTCACCAACATGCAGTGTTTCCTTGATTGAATTAGCTCTCACACCAATATTTGCACCTAGAGCCTTTGCATTGAGGGCTATCTGAAAACGGCTTTGGCGCTGAAGTTGTCTGTGAATGTGGAGTTGGTGGCATGTGAAACCCGCCTGTGGAGCATTGGTTTGTGTGGGATGCTCTATCAAGTTCAATCCTAGATAATGCACTCAAAGGGCATTAAGCCTAGAGTGTGAAAGCTGAGTTTCCTTGAGAGCTGCATGGAAGCCTGATGGTGTGTGAAGTTAGTGAGCCAAATGGAGTTGTTCTCCCACAAGAACCACTCGCCTGATTCTTCTTCAATATGCGCTTCACCAACATGCAGTGTTTCCTTGATTGAATTAGCTCTCACACCAATATTTTCGCCTAGAGCCTTTGCATTGAGGGCTATCTGAAAATGGCTTCGGCGCTGAAGTTGCCTGTGAATGTGGAGTTGGTGGCATGTGAAACCCGCATGTGGAGCATTGGTTTGTGTGGGATGCTCTACCAGGTTCATTCCTAGATAATGCACTCAAAGGGCACTAAGCATAGAGTGTGAAAACTGAGTTTCCTTGAGAGCTGCTTGGAAACCTGATGGTGTGTGAAGTTAGTGAGCCAAATGGAGTTGTTCTCCCACAAGAACCACTCGGCTGATCCTTCTTCAATATGCCCTTCACCAACATGCAGTGTTTCCTTGATTGAATTAGCTCTCACACCAATATTTGCGCCTAGAGCCTTTGTATTGAGGGCTATCTGAATATGGCTTTGGCGCTGAAGTTGCCTGTGAATGTGGAGTTGGTGGCATGTGAAACCCGCATGTGGAGCATTCGTTTGTGTGGGATGCTCTACCAGGTTCATTCCTAGATAATGCAGTGAAAGGGCACTAAGCATAGAGTGTGAAAAGTGAGTTTCCTTGAGAGCTTCTTGGAAGCCTGATGGTGTGTGAAGTTAGTGAGCCAAATGGAGTTGTTCTCCCACAAGAACCACTCGGCTGATCCTTCTTCAATATGCCCTTCACCAACATGCAGTGTTTCCTTGATTGAATTAGCTCTCACACCCATATTTGCGCCTAGAGCCTTTGCATTGAGGGCTATCTGAATATGGCTTTGGCGCTGAAGTTGCCTGTGAATGTGGAGTTGGTGGCATGTGAAACCCGCATGTGGAGCATTCGTTTGTGTGGGATGCTCTACCAGGTTCATTCCTAGATAATGCAGTGAAAGGGCACTAAGCATAGAGTGTGAAAACTGAGTTTCCTTGAGAGCTTCTTTGAAGCCTGATGGTGTGTGAAGTTAGTGAGCCAAATGGAGTTGTTCTCCCACAAGAACCACTCGGCTGATCCTTCTTCAATATGCCCTTCACCAACATGCAGTGTTTCCTTGATTGAATTAGCTCTCACACCAATATTTGTGCCTAGAGCCTTTGCATTGAGGGCTATCTGAAAACGGCTGTGGCGCTGAAGTTGTCTGTGAATGTGGTTTTGGTGGCATGTGAAACCCGCATGTGGAGCATTCGTTTGTGTGGGATGCTCACCAAGTTTCAATTCATTCCTAGGCACTCAAAGTGCACTAAGCATAGAGTGTGAAAACTGAGTTTCCTTGAGAACTGCTTGGAAGCCTGATGGTGTGTGAAGTTAGTGAGTCAAATGGAGTTGTTCTCCCACAAGAACCACTCGGCTGATCCTTCTTCAATATGCGCATCACCAACATGCAGTGTTTCCTTGATTGAATTAGCTCTCACACCAATATTTGCGCCTAGAGCCTTTGCATTGAGGGCTATCTGAAAACGGCTGTGGCGCTGAAGTTGCCTGTGAATGTGGAGTTGGTGGCATGTGAAACCCGCATGTGGAGCATTCGTTTGTGTGGGATGCTCTACCAGGTTCATTCCTAGATAATGCAGTGAAAGGGCACTAAGCATAGAGTGTGAAAACTGAGTTTCCTTGAGAGCTGCTTGGAAGCCTGATGGTGTGTGAAGTTAGTGAGCCAAATGGAGTTGTTCTCCCATAGGAACCACTCGGCTGATTCTTCTTCAATATGCCCTTCACCAACATGCAGTGTTTCCTTGATTGAATTAGCTCTCACACCAATATTTGCGTCTAGAGCCTTTGCATTGAGGGCTATCTGAAAATGGCTGTGGCGCTGAAGTTGCATGAGAATGTGGAGTTGGTGGCATGTGAAACCCGCATGTGGAGCATTCGTTTGTGTGGGATGCTCTACCAGGTTCATTCCTAGATAATGCAGTGAAAGGGCACTAAGCCTAGAGTGTGAAAACTGAGTTTCCTTGAGAGCTGCTTGGAAGCCTGATGGTGTGTGAAGTTAGTGAGCCAAATGGAGTTGTTCTCCCACAAGAACCACTCGGCTGATTCTTCTTCAATATGCCCTTCACCAACATGCAGTGTTTCCTTGATTGAATTAGCTCTCACACCAATATTTGCGCCTAGAGCCTTTGCATTGAGGGCTATCTGAATATGGCTTTGGCGCTGAAGTTGCCTGTGAATGTGGAGTTGGTGGCATGTGAAACCCGCATGTGGAGCATTGGTTTGTGTGGGATGCTCTACCAGGTTCATTCCTAGATAATGCAGTGAAAGGGCACTAAGCCTAGAGTGTGAAAACTGAGTTTCCTTGAGAGCTGCTTGGAAGCCTGATGGTGTGTGAAGTTAGTTAGCCAAATGGAGTTGTTCTCCCACAAGAACCACTCGGCTGATCCTTCTTCAATATGCCCTTCACCAACATGCAGTGTTTCCTTGATTGAATTAGCTCTCACACCAATATTTGCGTCTAGAGCCTTTGCATTGAGCGCTATCCGAAAATGACTTTGGCGCTGAAGTTGTCTGTGAATGTGGAGTTGGTGGCATGTGAAACCCGCATGTGGAGCATTGGTTTGTGTGGGATGCTCTACCAGGTTCATTCCTAGATAATGCAGTGAATGGGCACTAAGCCTAGAGTGTGAAAACTGAGTTTCCTTGAGAGCTGCTTGGAAGCCTGATGGTGTGTGAAGTTAGTGAGCCAAAGGGAGTTGTTCTCCCACAAGAACCACTCGGCTGATCATTCTTCAATATGCCCTTCACCAACATGCAGTGTTTCCTTGATTGAATTAGCTCTCACACCAATATTTGCGTCTAGAGCCTTTGCATTGAGGGCTATCTGAAAATGGCTTTGGCGCTGCCGCATGTGTAGCATTCGTTTTTGTGGGATGCTCTACCAGGTTCATTCCTAGATAATGCACTCAAAGGGCAGTAAGCATAGAGTGTGAAAACTGAGTTTCCTTGAGAGCTGCTTGGAAGCCTGATGGTGTGTGAAGTTAGTGAGCCAAATGGAGTTGTTCTCCTACAAGAACCACGCTGCTGATTCTTCTTCAATATGCGCATCACCAACATGCAGTGTTTCCTTGATTGAATTAGCTCTCACACCAATATTTGGCCCTGGAGCCTTTGCAATGAGTGCTATCTGAAAACGGCTTTGGCGCTGAAGTTGTCTGTGAATGTGGAGTTGGTGGCATGTGAAACCCGCCAGTGGAGCATTGGTTTGTGTGGGATGCTCTATCAGGTTCTTTCCTAGATAATGCACTCAAAGGGCATTAAGCCTAGAGTGTGAAAACTGAGTTTCCTTGAGAGCTGCTTGGAAGCCTGATGGTGTGTGAAGTTAGTGAGCCAAATGGAGTTGTTCTCCCACAAGAACCACTCAGCTGATTCTTCTTCAATATGCGCTTCACCAACATGCAGTGTTTCCTTGATTGAATTAGCTCTCACACCAATATTTGCGTCTAGAGCCTTTGCATTGAGGGCTATCTGACAATGGCTTTGGCGCTGAAGTTGTCTGTGAATGTGGAGTTGGTGGCATGTGAAACCCGCCTGTGGAGCATTGGTTGGTGCGGGAAGTTCACCAAGCTTCATTTCAGTCTTAGGCACTCAAAGGGCATTAAGCATAGAGTGTGAAAACTGAGTTTCCTTGAGAGCTGCTTGGAAGCCTGATGGTGTGTGAAGTTAGTGAGCCAAATGGAGTTGTTCTCCCACAAGAACCACTCGGCTGATCCTTTTTCAATATGCCCTTCACCAACATGCAGTGTTTCCTTGATTGAATTAGCTCTCACACCAATATTTGCGTCTAGAGCCTTTGCATTGAGGGCTATCTGAAAACGGCTGTGGCGCTGAAGTTGCCTGTGAATGTGGAGTTGGTGGCATGTGAAACCCGCATGTGGAGCATTCATTTGTGTGGGATGCTCACCAAGCTGCATTTCAGTCCTAGGCACTCAAAGGGCACTAAGCCTAGAGTGTGAAAACTGAGTTTCCTTGAGAGCTGCTTGGAAGCCTGATGGTGTGTGAAGTTAGTGAGCCAAATGGAGTTGTTCTCCCACAAGAACCACTCGGCTGAACCTTCTTCAATATGCCCTTCACCAACATGCAGTGTTTCCTTGATTGCATTAGCTCTCACACCAATATTTGCGTCTAGAGCCTTTGCATTGAGGGCTATCTGAAAATGGCTGTGGCGCTGAAGTTGCCTGTGAATGTGGAGTTGGTGGCATGTGAAACCCGCATGTGGAGCATTCGTTTGTGTGGGATGCTCTACCAGGTTCATTCCTAGATAATGCAGTGAAAGGGTACTAAGCCTAGAGTGTGAAAACTGAGTTTCCTTGAGAGCTGCTTGGAAGCCTGATGGTGTGTGAAGTTAGTGAGCCAAATGGAGTTGTTCTCCCACAAGAACCACTCGGCTGATCCTTCTTCAATATGCGCTTCACAAACATGCAGTGTTTCCTAGATTGAATTAGCTCTCACACAAATATTTGCGTCTAGAGCCTTTGCATTGAGGGCTATCTGAAAATTACTGTGGCGCTGAAGTTGTCTGTGAATGTGGAGTTGGTGGCATGTGAAACCCGCATGTGGAGCATTCGTTTGTGTGGGATGCTCACCAAGCTTCATTTCAGTCCTAGGCACTCAAAGGGCACTAAGCATAGAGTGTGCAAACTGAGTTTCCTTGAGAGCTGCTTGGAAGTCTGATGGTGTGTGAAGTTAGTGAGCCAAATGGAGTTGTTGTCCCACAAGAACCAATCGGCTGATTGTGCTTCAATATGCGCTTCACCAACATGCAGTGTTTCCTTGATTGAATTAGCTCTCACACCAATATGTGCGTCTAGAGCCTTTGCATTGAGGGCTATCTGAAAACGGCTGTGGCGCTGAAGTTGTCTGTGAATGTGGAGTTGGTGGCATGTGAAACCCGCATGTGGAGCATTCTTTTGTGTGGGATGCTCTACCAGGTTCATTCCTAGATAATGCAGTGAAAAGGCACTAAGCATAGAGTGTGAAAACTGAGTTTCCTTGAGAGCTGCTTGGAAGCCTGATGGTGTGTGAAGTTAGTGAGCCAAATGGAGTTGTTCTCCCACAAGAACCACTCAGCTGATCCTTCTTCACTATGCCCTTCACCAACATGCAGTGTTTCCTTGATTGAATTAGCTCTCATACCAATATTTGCGTCTAGAGCCTTTGCATTGAGGGCTATCTGAAAACGGCTGTGGCGCTGAAGTTGCCTGTGAATGTGGAGTTGGTGGCATGTGAAACCCGCATGTGGAGCATTGGTTTGTGTGGGATGCTCTACCAGGTTCATTCCTAGATAATGCAGTGAAAGGGCACTAAGCATAAAGTGAGAAAACTGAGTTTCCTTGAGAGCTGCTTGGAAGCCTGATGGTGCGTGAAGTTAGTGAGCCAAATGGAGTTGTTCTCCCACAAGAACCACTCGGCTGGTCCTTCTTCAATATGCCCTTCACCAACATGCAGTGTTTCCTTGATTGAATTAGCTCTCACACCAATATTTGCGTCTAGAGCCTTTGCATTGAGGGCTATCTGAAAACGGCTGTGGCGCTGACGTTGCCAGTGAATGTGGAGTTGGTGGCATGTGAAACCCGCATGTGGAGCATTCATTTGTGTGGGATGCTCACCAAGCTGCATTTCAGTCCTAGGCATTCAAAGGGCACTAAGCCTAGAGTGTGAAAACTGAGTTTCCTTGAGAGCTGCTTGGAAGCCTGATGGTGTGTGAAGTTAGTGAGCCAAATGGAGTTGTTCTCCCACAAGAACCACTCGGCTGATCCTTCTTCAATATGCCCTTCACCAACATGCAGTGTTTCCTTGATTGCATTAGCTCTCACACCAATATTTGCGTCTAGAGCCTTTGCATTGAGGGCTCTCTGAAAACGGCTTTGGCGCTGAAGTTGTCTGAGAATGTGGAGTTGGTGGCATGTGAAACCCGCATGTGGAACATCCTTTTGTGTGGGATGCTCTACCAGGTTCATTCCTAGATAATGCAGTGAAAGGGCACTAAGCATAGAGTGTGAAAACTGAGTTTCCTTGAGAGCTGCTTGGAAGCCTGATGGTGTGTGAAGTTAGTGAGCCAAATGGAGTTGTTCTCCCACAAGAACCACTCGGCTGATCCTTCTTCAATATGCCCTTCACCAACATGCAGTGTTTCCTTGATTGAATTACCTCTCACACCAATATTTGCTTCTAGAGCCTTTTCATTGAGGGCTATCTGAAAATGGCTGTGGCGCTGAAGTTGCCTGTGAATGTGGAGTTGGTGGCATGTGAAACCCGCATGTGGAGCATTCGTTTGTGTGGGATGCTCTACCAGGTTCATTCCTAGATAATGAACTCAAAGGGCACTAAGCCTAGAGTGTGAAAACTGAGTTTCCTTGAGAGCTGCTTGGAAGCCTGATGGTGTGTGAAGTTAGTGAGCCAAATGGAGTTGTTCTCCCACAAGAACCACTCGGCTGATTCTTCTTCATTATGCGCTTCACCAACATGCAGTGTTTCCTTGATTGAATTAGCTCTCACACCAATATTTGGCCCTGGAGCCTTTGCATTGAGGGTATCTGAAAATGGCTTTGGCG